>NW_024589884.1:0-70833 GCF_018446385.1 Zingiber officinale | reverse complement strand
TTTCTATCCTCGAGCCATCCATTTAGTTTGTCAATTTCATTCAAAATGAATAAATAATGATTTAATAAGATCGGGTTCACTATGTTACTCCGCACCATTATTAAAGAATTGAAAATTAAAAACTCGATTCGGTTCGCAAATACTTATCCACCAAGACTAACGCACTTCAAATTGTTACTAATATCAAATAGTTAAACCCTAATTAATGGCTCCACGATAAATTAAACAAATTATAATTTATGCCATTTGTCATCAATGATTAATTGTGGTTTCGGTGGCTTAATTATATATTTATTCATGTGATCCAAATTATAAAAATCAAATTAAACAAATTGAAGCTTGTCAAGAAGGATCATATCATAATAATGGATTCCCATCTTATAATTTTCTTTTCTTTTTCGCAAATTGTATCAAATTGGGACCCTCCATTAGAGAAACACCTTTATCATCCAGGCCCTCTTCCCCCTTCTCAAAGTCATTCTATCGATTGGATTGAAAATCAAGTAGTGGGGCGGAGTAGTTAAATCAAGCGATTCAATTGCACCATCATGATCAATCGACGGTATTAGACAAATGAACCTATTTTCTAAGAAGAGTCCAATTGAGCATAAATAGCTCCGATAATTATTGTCAAAGTCTCTCTAGTTGCAATCGAGCTAACTACTCCACAGCCGAAAACATTAATGAATCATGAGACTCCGCGCAACAACCCTTCTCACCCCCCGCATTGTTAGCTCATTATGCATCTCTTTTCCGCGCCTTGTTCTTTGATTCGTCAAAGGAGTTACTATCGAACTCTCATCCCGCGCATCGTGAAACCAGTTCTCTCTTCGAGTGACATCGAATTACTCTCGAATATCAACCGGATAATGTGACCATAAGACTCTAAAAGTGAGGGGGCACAACTTGTCCATGAACAAGACATGGCCACTAAATGCTTATGGTTTGGAGTGAGGAAGAAGTTAATTAATATTTAAAGCTCGTTTATTAAGCTTTAAATTAGCTGTCACGAGATTTGTCGCAATCACGACTTTCTAAAAAAAAACAATCTCTATTTCTATTATTATTATTATTAAAATGACTCGAAAAAAAAGTTGATTTTTTGGCACTAAATGCATTTTTTATCATGGTAATTAATTGTACCATTTTAAGTTTTAATTTAATAATTTTAATTAATCGTTATAATATAAAACAATGACCTTTAATTGTGATTTTTTTAATAAACAAACAAATAAATAAATGGCCCACCATTAATTAAATTTACATATGTTTTTCAAGGAAAAAACAATAACAAAAAATTAAATTAAATTAAAATTAAAGGTGATGGTCCTCACAGATGATTGTACAAGAGCAACTCCAACTGTTTGATGCCGACGATTTCCCCCAATAGAAAATTAGATTTAGAGAATCATCTATCCAATTCATTTGGACTACTTCTCGATTGATCCTTGGTTTTTCTCCATCATCGACATATATCTAATACAAGTTAACATTAGTAAAAAAAAATACAATAACAACAACAACAACAAAATCGAAAGAAATTGTAAAAAAGTTGATCGTCATCGTCATCATCAACTTCATGGAGGCTTTTGACTAATTCCATACAAAAAAAAAAAAAAAAAGTGTCGGTTTGTAATCTTGTTGAGAGGCAAATATTCCATGCACAGACTGTGCATGGGATGTGGACAACCAAATTTGAAATGGCATCTGGTTTGCTCATCTTTGTGTGTCGTCGAAAATGATCTATTATACAGAGTCTTATCCTACTTTATATTAGATTATTTTCGTGACATGAATTCATGACCTCGGCTCCTGTCAAGAAAAATAAAAATTTAAATACAAAAGAAAAAGATATTAGGAGAATAATCTGCGTGCAACCGTCAGTCAATAATTGGGAGAAGACAAGGATTAAACTAAAAACACTATGAATGTTTGGAGTAGAAACAAAGATTAAAACGAGAATGTCTGTGCTCGAATTTCAGTTATAGTCGAAAGATAGTCTGATGATGACGATGATGATGGCGCCGAAAAACTGCAGTCGAAGTTTCTTCTGTGCCTGAAAGATCAGTAACTGGACAGGAATCCGCATACAGCTATCAATTATTAGGAGAAGAAAAGGATATGACTAAGGAGACAGTGTAAAAAAACAAGGTTAGCAAGAGAAGTCGCCGTCAGATGAAAAAGATTGAGGGTTGCGTTAATTGTTGGAAGACGATGATGATGATGATGTGGAGAAACTAACCAGCCTTGAACTTTCTTGTGTGCTTGAAAGATCAATTATTAGTAGAAGAAAAAAAAAAAAGAGAGGCTAGAAATAGGTGTTGGCCTCGAATTCAAATGGAATTCTATGAGATCGTAATAAGATTTGCTAGCTATAAAGTTATCGATAACTTTCAGGACAAATACAATTAGGAAATGATGATGAGGTGGGAAAACCACCCCTGAATGGAGAAGAATCTACATGCAGCTGTCGATTACAAGGAGAAGGCAAGAAATGGACATCTGCCTCAAATTTAGATGAAAAAGATTGAGAATTTTAATCATATTTGTCATAAAGTTATAGCTGACTCTAGGAACAAATACAACTTGACGACGACGACGACGATAATGCATGAAAGAAAAAAAAAGAAAAGAAAGAAAGGGGTGATATGAACACTAGAGGTGCATGGATGGTGTTTGCTTGGGTACAGCTGGAAGATAGCGAGGTTGGAGCAATGTGGCAAGCCTCATCTGGTCCTCCTCTTGTGGCCATTAGATGGAGAATGCCGTGAGCCCCAGGCCTTATCCCTTCTTGTCCTCGAGGGAGGAAAGGCAATCCACAAGGACAAAGAACCAGGTCAAGAAGGTGGTCCACATTCCACACTAGAAGACTATTGAGGGAGTGCTCCTCGCTGAGGGGGGGATCGATGGTGACAAAAGGAGAGTTCCATTCATTCCTAATGGACGTTTCCCAGAGATTGAGAGATATAGAGATTGAGAAATGTAACAGTCGGGCCCTAAAGTTTAGGGGATCCAGCTCCGCTCGTCTGTCGGGATTCTTAAATGGCTTTCGAGAATGCTCGATCGAGCAGCACCGCAAATGTCGTACGATGTGGTCCGACGGCAGAGGCCCCCTTGCTAATTAAGAGTAGTGGAGTTTGATGTCCCACATACAGGCATGATGCAGTGGTAAAACACTTGGGGGAATAAATAAGAGGATCATGATTCAAATTGAGCTTCGAGTAGACGAATCAAGTGGAAGCCGTCTACCTCCAAGATTAGTCAGGCTTCCCGATAAAGATGAGTATTCTAAGTTGTGCTCTGAATTCATCAGGAATGAAGGAGGAGGCTTGTCTATCTCCATGAGGTGAAGCTTGGACATCTAGATGTGGTGTAGTAATAAAACACTTGGGGGAACAAACAAATAAGAGAATCACAATTCGAATCCTAATAGAGATGAATATTCTAGAGGTCGGCCTCTAAGTGTGTATAGGTCGTGCTCCGAATTTACAATTTACCCAATAGACGAACCAAGGAGGAAGGTCGTCTATCTCCAAGATTAATCGGGTGAAGAGCATGAACATTTGGACTATGAGCTTAATTATTGTGACTGGTTTGGAGCATTAAAATGGAAGGGCTCCACTGGTCCAAGGTTATGTCTTCTACTGTCTCAAGTCTGAAGCAAAACTCTCAAGGATCAGACCAAACAAGCCTCATACTGTAACAATTAAACACATTGTACTCTATTTTCTGTGGAGCAGCAGGAGCTGCATAGGATGATCCTACACAAATTAAACCACAGGCATTAGTAAGCTTTACTTCATGAAAAATTCAGAGTGTGTGCTGAACTGATTTAGTGGTTCTCAAAGTGCTATGGCTTTTTGTTCATGGAAGGAGTGAATGAGAGAGGGGCTGGCCAAGAAATGATGGCAATTGACCTTAGTAAGCAAAAGGCAACAACAGAGTCACAAGAAAGAAAGAATAAAATGATACATCCACTAATTGCATGATCCTAGTAGGATTGACAAGGCCACTCCCCCCACAACACCACCTAAGTAATCACGTATCCCCTTTAGTGTAAATGAAAGTGGCACTGGTACCTCTACCATCACTTAAACGTGTTTCGATTTGAAGGAAGATTAGCTTTTCATATATTGTTTGATGTGTGTGTCACTTCTCCACTGAGAAAATATCTAATGGAATCATAGAGATTAACCGTAACAGAAAGGAAGCCAGCAGTTAAATGATTTTATCAAGTCAGTGAAGACACAACAAGTTCCACAAGATTTAATCTCTTCATAAGCAAGCACAATAAACTTTTTCATTGCATGCATAAAGAAAGATTTGTCGGCAAGAGTATTCTATTAGGTGGCATGACACTAGCTTGTGACCTGGATTGAATTCCTTAATTTATCTAACAATGTACTTCTGTAAGCAAGGAGTTCTACGAGAATACGAAATCTCTAGGTCACTGTTTGCATGTTGTAACACAGAAGGAATTGATCCAATCAAGGGACCAGCAAACAGTCACAAAGATGATAATTAATGATCACTGCTTAGTGCTGAATCTTCCAGCATCATGGTGGTGCTTGTAGGCCCTTAAAATGCCGGCATAACCACTCGTCACTACCAAGACAACCTAAAAGTTTTTTTCTTTAAAAAAGAAGGCGATCGGAAAGTTTTCTCGCAAAGAAGACAATCTAAAAGTTTTTGTTCAAGCCAAAAGTATAATGACATGAACAGCAGTCGAGGCAGAAGTCCAAGCAGTTGAAATCTTGCAAAAAAAATATGAACTAGTTGAAGTATGAATGGGTCACAAGTCCATGCATGAACTAGAATGATACAGAATTGTCCCCACTGCCTTAACTAGAAAGTGAACTTTCAGATGATGAAACTTCATGAATAGGACCGAGCAACTTCAAACAACAGATGAAGGAAATAATGAAACGAAGTACCTTTCACCTCATATTTTGGAGAGTGTTATTCAGGAATTGGTACATGAATTGTTCATATAATTCAATAGTAGTGCTCGCTGGTGGCAAATGGAAATTTAGGACCACCGAAGAGTATGCCATCATTGCAGTAGACTGAAAGATTTACTTAGATATCTATCTCGAAGGTGAAGTGTCAGCATATTTTGTTGGGATTGCTTGAACAAGATAGAGGAGATCGATTGACAGAGATGGAAATATTTGGCAATTCAGTGAACGTAGATTCCATCGCATGCTACTGTGACATCTAAGTTCTCTACTATCTATCCAATTTAAAGAAATAGTACAAAAATATTTTTTCTATGAAAAAAAGACATCAAGTTTCAGTTATATCTGTACATTCATTCATCAGTTATACCTAAAAAATGAATTGTTAATAAGCTCTCAATCGACTTTTCAATGTTAGCTTCAAGTAGACGTAAATGCATAAGGAAATGCTTTGGTCCACCAGTGAAAACAAAGTTTGGTATCATGAATATTGACCGAGCAAATTCATTGTTGTCCGAGACAAATTTAAGAACTGCTTTTCATTTAGCAAGGTGGCATCAGCAAGTATGCATAGAAAAGAAAGGTTATATGGGACTGAAATACTCTGAACTGATCGATATCAATGCTATTATCCAGAAAACTCCGGTTGCCAGTACTATTGTTATGAATGAAAACAAAGGAGAGGTCAATCACGTGGCTACGCAGCACAATATGATACAAAGTGATAACATCATCTAAGCATGATTTCATATCTATAAGAAACTTTGCGAGTGAGACAGATCAACAGATAATTAACCAGTTTGCCAATGGATTATCTACAAGAAAGTATTTTAACAAAATCAAAGACTTTTGTTTATGCTGCATACAAATTGTACATAATGAACTTTAAAATCAATAAAATCAGAATGCTAGGGATAAGTAATTCAATGAGAATATGAAAGCAGCATAACCAAATTTTTTTTGAATGAAATTTCAATTGAGAAAGTAACCATATTTGTGAACTACAAAAGTATCAGGCATTCAGACAAGGTGTAGCTGTGATACATACGACTTGTTTGTTCTGATATATTTAGTAAAAATCTATTAGGTTGTTCGATAAATTTCCATAACAAAGCAATAAACCATGGATGAGGTATTGGTAGTTTGTTTACTTATGCAAAAATATTCAAATTTGCAATCAGATAATCTCATTTACCCTTGATACTCAGTGTAACCAGTAACAAATCCATAGGAGGAAATATAGGGCAGAACAGAAAATTAGTACAAAGTATCAAGCAATAAATGTTGTACAAAAAAATGTAAGTCGTAATCTAAAAATTTTTAAGACGTTAATATGGCTAAAAGAGCTATCAGTGGCATCTAATATTGGCAAGAGAAAATGGAAAAGTTGCAATGTGAGAATATTTAAGTATCTAAATAAGAAGTTAAATGAAACCAAGTAGGCCAATAACCTGATTTCTGAAAAATGAACATCTAGCCACTATACAAGGGCATAATAAGTGCCATAGTGCCCTTAAGTGGATAAGCTTAAACATGGTAGAAAAGAGAAGAACATTAATAAATACTACGGGAAGAATAATTTGGTGTGGGAAGGTCAGCTGAGAAAGGAAAACAAAAACTAAATGTGCCATGATAATAGATTAGGATTGATCCTGTTTGAAAGTGGAAAAGATGGCAAGTTGAGGATGTGGTTCGAAGGTTAACAAGGCGAAGACTCCATGCGGTCTTGCAACACGAACGACATTAGTGTCGGGTCGGGAAGGGGTTTTCGGCGTTGACCCTCTGACGCTCAAGTCAGTGATCCACACAAATATAGAAAAAGTACTGTAGCAAAAGCATGTTCAACAGTGAAGCATCGCATACCTCTGCCTGTGGATGAGAACCCCTTTTATAGTGTAGCGTTTATGCACGCATCTCAAAGCATATGCACGTTTTCCAAAGTGTTCTAGGAAAAAACGAGTCAAAAAGTATCCCTAACACCTTTCCTTAAGTGAGCATACAAATCACTGATGTTACAAACTGGAAGTTTCTAAAGTACGATTTATCTGCTGGACATACTCTGTTGTTAGTGGGGCAAACCTCCAAAAGGGTACGATGAGATATGCAAGAGGTCTCACTGTAGGCCGACCAGTGGCCACTCGGACTAGCTGTTTCCGTTCGGTCGTGCCTTTTGGAGCTGTTGGACAGTCCCCTTCTTTGCTTCTTGATTGCCAGTGATTACCTTTGTCCGACCAGCCATGCCATTCGATTAGCGAGGATTGGCCTGTCACAAATTGTTGCTTACTCCAGTTGTCGTTCCATGTCCTTGCCCAGCCGACCGGGGGCTCCTGATCATCTCATCCGATCGGCCGACCAGGGCCTTCCTCTATTTTTGACCTTGACCTCCATGTTAGCAGGCTTTTTCCCGCTTTGACACTCCTTTAGTGGGGCCCTCTTCATCACCGTATCAAGGATGTTTCAGCACCCTAATTTCTATTCCCCAGACACTCACATTATGAAAATATATGAAGACAATACCTAAAATAGGATGAAAAGAACTCTTTGACTGTAACCTCCCAATTTAGCTTCTGAACATCATCCCAGCTGATATCAGTTCAATATAGGGACAATTAACAGCTTAGAAAAAAAAAGGTGAGAGCTAGAGATCTTTTGTTAGAATAAACATCAACAGCTGGAAGTTACTATTCGCCTCGCATTGGTCAATTAAATCGTTCTTCGATCCCTGCCCATGTGAGGCAGACAAGGTTATCAAGGACCCAACATCACCATGAAAGATTAACCCTCCTTAGGCATTCTTTGACAACTGCTAAAACCTTAATAAACCTCTAAGAATTGTGATGATAAACCTGAAATGTCAATATGAAGAGGAACTTCACACAGTCAAAAACACTTCTTATACCAGTCTAAGTACCAATAACATAATCCAGAAACCAAATTTCAATAAAGTTTCAGCTACCAAATTCACCAGCATTGCAATGACACTGGTTCTTGCATAACCGACCTTGGAAAAGCGATATCTGTCCGATTGCGATCAAACACCCGTGCATCATCATAATTCACAACATTTATAACACTAAATAAGTGAAATCACACCAAAAGGTGACGTTTTCATTGTTTAATCATCAAAAGCTAATTCTTGCCATGCCATCTATGAACAATACCTTGGAAACACAGCGAATGACCGTGAAATCGCCGATGCAGAAACGAGAATAAGAAGCAAGACAGGCTCTCCCTTGCAGTTGCAGACCGAGGGAGCAGCACTTGGGAACAAAGGCATCGACATTGTGTACTGGGCTCGATCTACAGGCCCAACTCAATTATGGGCCTTAAGATTATTAAAAACTATTTCTTATACATTATAAAAGATAAGAAACAGAATATTTATTTTATTTTTATTTTTTATTATAAAAATATTTCTTATATATTATTTTATAATATTTTTACTGACTAAATATAAAAAAAAGTCCTACAACTTAATGTCTGCCTTTTTTTCATTTCAAATATAAAATTGATGCAATTAATAAAACATTATTGCCAAATATTCCAATATTTGCTACCATGCAAATATCAAGCCCCCTTGTGATATAAATAAAATGAAAAGAAAATCCAATAAAAGTAATTGATTCTTAATGTGCATGAATTTTTCTCTTTCCCCCCATTAATTTAATCAAATCTAAACAAATATGTTGCGGAATTTCGAGTATTTAAGGGAGAGGAATGGGAGGAGAAACAGAGTACTCTGTTTTTTTGTCGGCGATGGCGAGGTGCAAAGTGAAGCTGGTGAGGATCGCCAACGCCGGCTCCCGCCGGACGACGCTCAGGAAGAGGCTCAAGGGCCTGATGAAGAAGGTTCGGGAGATGACGGTGCTCTGCGGCGTGGAGGCGGCTGCGGTGGTGTACGATCCTCAGGATCCTCTGCACCCGGCGGCGTGGCCGTCGCGGCGCGAGGCGGCGCTGTTGCTCCAAGGCTTTCGCGCGTTGCCGGAGGTCGAGCGGCTGCGGAAGATGACCAGCCAGGAGGCGTTCCTCCGCCAGCGCGTCGCGAAGATGAGAGACCAGCTCCGCCGCCAGCAGCTGGCCAACCACGAGCTCGAGATGTCGGCGATCCTCTTCGAGGGCCTCTCCGGCCGGAGTCTCCATGACGTCGGCATCGAGAACGCCTACTCGCTTTCGCTGCTCGTCGACAACAAGCTCCAGGAGATCGCCGCGAGGAGGCAGGAACTCGCCGTGCAACTGGCCGTGACCTCTGCACCACCACCTCCTTCGTCGGCTCCTATGACTCTGCAGCATAATATCAACTGGCCGCCGCCATTCTCGAGCACGATCACGAGCCCGCCAGTTCACGCTCCAGCGCCGGTGCACAACAGTCACGCCGTCGCCGGCAACTTGCACAATATCGACCAATTCTCCAGCGCCAAAATCGATCCTTTCCGGTGGAGTGACTCCTTGTTCTCTTAATCCAAATTCATACAAGTTCAGAATCTGGTCCCTCAACAGTTTGCTTTATCGATCTTCTTCTTGTTTCATGTTTCCTTTTTTTCACTAGTCAAAGTTTGCTTTAAAAGTCAACCGTCATGTTTCAAAGATTCAATCTTTTCGATTAAATCCATTTTAAAAGGCGAAGAAAACGACCTTCACAATCGTACAGTTGGCAAAAGATTGAAAAATAGTAAATTTAACGATAATTTGGGGCTCGATCTCCATCTCAAAACAAGAAAATAAAACGAAAATACACAATAAAAAGGAGGAAGGAAGAAGGAAATGGGCATCTGTGGTCGTTGGAGCAAGAAGGGACACCGTGCACATCTTTTCCTCTTCTCTTCTTTTCTGCGCTCCATTGCCCTTTCTTGCTAGATTTTGTTACTTGGCGTTGGCGTCCTTCTCGTTTGCTTGTTCGTGGTCAATCTATCCGTCAGTTTATATATACGCCCGCCGAGCGATCGCCATTAAGCCATCTCGGTTTTTACGGATTTGCGTCGGAGAGGCTCCTTGTCCGATTCCAGTTTCCATGGAAGAGGCGCAAGGTACGGTTCGTAGTCTCGTCGCTTTTTTCCTTTCGTCTTTCTTCCCTTTTTACGATCTGCGTCTTGCAAGTTGCCTTCTTGGAGATCCCGATGTGGGATCTTCCCATAAAATCGCCGCCTTTATTCGGAAAGTGTCGATCTTGACGTTTTATCTTCATCGATTTGGATCGCCTGTCAATTTCATCGGTTGATGTCGTAAAATTTGGGCGAAATCCTTCTGATTCTGGATCCTGTCGTCCTCTTCAACAATTTCTCCTTGAAAATTAGTCCGGTGCTTTTGCATTAGGGTTCCTGGTCTCATCAGTATCCATGGAGAAATTGGGTTAAACGTTTTTCCTGATGAAACTACAAATTATTTGGGAGCTTCTTCCTCCCCAAATGACTGATTAGCTTTCCCCCCTAAAATTCTTCACTCTTAAGATTTCTCTTTTCAAGTATAACCTACAATATGGAAGTTTCTAACGATCAAAATTTTATCTTTCTGCTATCTTTTGGTTGATTTACCTTGTTTAAACTTATTAGGGATTCAATTTGATTATTCATAGAAATTGTGTCACTCCACCACAGATCTTTTGCTCGATTATGTTTCGCATGGCACTCATCAGTTGTTGCTTGCTATTCTTTCTGAATTATGGTTGCAGTGGTAGAATCGAAGGCCAGGACCATCTCTGTGGCTTCTGCGTTTGCAGGTCACCATGAAGGTAATTGAGCAGCATTGCACATATGTCAACCGCATCATCTGTTGGTTGTAGAATTTGTGGTGTGGAGTGCAAGGAAAGATGATCCTTGAAAGAGCTCTTCTTTCACTTTCTTTTTCAGTTTTGTTTTCTCAACCCTTTTTGTTCTCATTCCACTTCTTTTTTCGTGCAACATTCTATGGTTCCGAGTAGTCGTTCAAGATAGAGACCATAAATTTTTATCGAAAGCTGTTGGAGAGGCATACTGCGGGATCGAATGTGGTGATGGGGGGCCATTTGGTGCAGTTGTTGTTCGTAATGATGAAGTCGTCGTTAGTTGTCATAACATGGTGCTGAAGCATTCAGACCCTACAGCTCATGCCGAGGTGACGGCGATAAGGGAGGTAAGGGTGTTAGATGGCTTAAATTGTTTACTTTTCTTCACAAGATTCTTGAATCCTTAGCAAAGTTTCTTCACATATTCAACTGCTTATGATCGATTCAGTATTTTGCGTACGATTCATAATACAAGAAACTGATAGGTTCCGCTTAAATTGTCATGTTATCCATTATAGTGAATTCTTCTATATAATCAGCACCGTAATTTTGTCATGGTGAAATGGTGAAACGGTATGCAATTCCGACTCACTAGATTGTAAAATCAATTCGGTTTCTCTTTCTGTGAAATTTTTGACATCATTCAGAGTATGTATAAGTAGTCAGAGGCATGGTGTCTTCCCCGGATCATCGATATCATTTCCTTGATTGTGATTGCATCTAGTATTCTTGTACAAATCCTACTGCATGCCTCCATCACAGTTTGACCTTAATTCAGAGATAAAATTAGCTACTCGAGTTTAGGTTTATGTAATTGGCTCTTTGAGTAAGCATGTTATGCAGCACTTTTATTGTTGCAGGCCTGCAAGAAACTCGGGAAGATCGAACTTTCAGATTGTGAGATCTATGCCTCCTGCGAGCCTTGTCCAATGTGCTTTGGCGCAATTCACCTTTCGCGACTCAAGGTAGTTGTTACTCCTCTACTTCCCTTCGAGCTTATCTATCCTCTAGACTGTGTTCATCTGGTTTCACTTGAACTCCAATTGCAGAGACTGGTGTATGGAGCAAAGGCAGAGGCTGCCATAGCTATTGGATTTGACGATTTCATTGCCGATGCTCTCAGAGGCACTGGATTCTACCAGAAGGCTCATCTAGAGATTAAGCGCGCCGATGGCAATGGAGCCATCATTGCTGAACAAGTATTTGAGAAAACTAAGGAAAAGTTTCAGATGTATTAATTCTCTCTGCTAAATTGTTTCTGAAAGGTCTTCTATATTCAAAATGATGAACAAGCATTGTAAACTGCTGTTGTGAATACTGATTATACACTGATTTCTATTCATGTTTATGCATTTTCATTGGTGTTTTCAGTTCATCCATCAAGTTTCCTTTCCAAAAGGTGGTTGTATTTATGTTAAAAGTTGCAACTAGTTTCTTCAGGATGAACTGCAAAAAGTGGATTCAGACTCTTCTTCTATGTTGCAAAATCTAGGACAATCTCATATATTTTAGAGAAAATTTATTGAGCATGTAAAATATGCATCTTTTTCTCTTGTTTGACCCAGGCTTCATTTCAATTTTTTTATTGCAAATTCATATTTTGTAATCATATTCTCTTTTCATCCAATTCTGAGCCTAGTTATAGTCATCAATCTTCATAACTATCCTTCTTGCAAAACCTTGATCACTTTCTCAAAATCTGATTACATAAACTGACTCTCTCATTCCATGAAATTGTTCTACTTTGTTGTACCTTGCAATTCAACCTTCTTCTTCAATTCCTCAATGGTGATCATCAGCTCCGAGTCGAGTCCTCCTGCAAACTGCAATAAAATAACACAGAGCGGATTACATATGCTCATAAGAGGAGTGAGGTCTTAAGATCAGATATGAACTTGCCTGGTGTGCTCTATAAGCAAACCTCACCCCCTGAAAGAGAAGTGCCTCTTGTGCAGATTCCCGAAATGATTCGAGCTCGATTGACACTCTGCTCAGGTAGCACCTTGCAAGCTTCACAGACAGCTGCTTCATCTGTGCAATAATATTGAGTTGATTTGCATTTCATCTGTTCATTGATCAAACTGATAAAGATAGAGCCATACCTTGCAAACCATTCCAGAATCTAACAGCCAATCAGTCGGGATTTTGAACTCCCTATATAACACCATATTTGAATTCCTCAACTTGATCACTTGATCGACGCCTCGCTCCAATCTTGTAACATCATTAGTATAAATAAGCACAAATTTTGTGTGATACAATTGATGGTGATCAGATAGTACTCACTTATCTAGCAAGTTTGAGATCTTTTTCAGGGTTGTCTCACATGGCAAAGAGGGATCATCCTTCAAAGATGAAACTTGAGCTTCGAGTTGCTTTAGGTCGCGGAATTCAACTGCGGCTTCACGCAGTGCATCAGCTTTCTTTTCAGGCCAGTCGAAGTGCTTCAACACAGCTCTCTCATCAGCCTATTCAAGAGATCATATAGTGAGTCACAACTTTTTCTTTTTAATCGAATTTTTCAATTCAGACTACAATAACTCCATTACAAGACTTACCAATGTGGAGAGTTGTCCATCGAGCCAATCGACAAAACTTAGAACATCTTCCATATTAGAGAAAGATGAGGATTGCACCTTCTCTATGAGGTGTTTGATGAGCTGCCCTTTTGTTTCAACATCTGCCTTAATCTGTGAAAGAAGATATTTCATTATGAAGTATCAAAACAAAAGATTGGTGAATCAAACACAAACGATAGGAGTCTTACCGCTAACAGATGAGCCGATCGATGCTGAAGTTCTCCGACAATGCCACTGTGTACATTGCTAGATAGACTAGAGGAACACCCATTGCTCAAGGAGCCTTGTTTCCCATCTCGCTTATTTAGTGAATGGTATAGTTGAACTAGAGCAGAAGGCTTACTCACTGCAATTCTTCCTAAATCATTGTGAGGCGGAGGAGGAGGCGGCGGCGGTGGCAGAGCTTTGGAAGTCAATATGGAAGGAATTGGCATCTTGTTCACAAGTTTTGGTTGAACTTGTGCCAAAGAATGGCTCTTGCAAGTATTGCTCCCATGAATCTCTAATTCTTTGGCATTCTTTGAGTTTTGCTGAACAAGCTCCAACACTATTGACTACTCAAATGAAAAAAGATGAGCCTCATTCTATCAAACACAAAGAAAGCATGATCCATAACTTGACATGCAGAAAGAGCAAACAAACCTTATTGATATTCTTTGCTTCTGCTGCAACAAGATGTTGGTGCAGCCTTTTGTTTTCTGACTCCAACTCAACATTCCTCACCTTCAACTTATCAACCTCAGCTTTCAACCCTGCCACTTCCTTGTGCAGCTCCACCACCATTCTCTCACTCTCATCAAGTCTACTCTCCAACTCCTTGGCCTTGTTGGTGCCTGGCCTCAGCTTGTTGAAGTGGAGAGATCTTTTGGCCAAGTTCAAGCTGGTGCTGCTGTTTGTGTACACATCAGTAGGTTTCGGCCTAGGCTTAAGCATTGGAGGGGACCCTTTATCTGCCTCTGCTCTCGGAGAATCCTTCGTTGATCTTGAGACCACCCTGGCTCTGCTTTGGAGCTCCTGCTTCATTACTTTGCTTGGATCAACCACTGCTGCCTCAAAATTGTAGCTACTGAAGAACAAAGAAGACAAAAATTATAAAACTTCGGATTTCATGCAATTTAATGTCTCATCAAGTTTAATCTATGATTCCTCTACTCCATGGCCTACAGAAATCTTGGCCAGAAGCTACTAAATTCTATGAACCATGACTGTTCATTCACATGCTTGGCTTTAACCAAGCTCCAGTAAAGTAAAGAAAGATTGCATGCATGTAGCCAAACAAGTTCATTGCCATTTCTGACAGTTCACAGGGGGGTGGGGGTGAAGAGTACCTGCATGGAAGAGAGATATGGGTGGCACAATCCCTGTCTGCGAAGTGAGAGAGGAGAGAGAGGTTGGTGAAAGCTGATGGATTGGGCATCATTGATTAACTGAAGGCTGAAGCTAGAAAAGAATGCAGCAAGCTTGTTGCACTTGTCCTGCTCTCTCTGTATTAAGAGACAAATTAAAGAGGTGAGAGTGAAAAACATGGTCACTGATTGCAATGTGCTAACCTCCTTTTACCCTCTCTTCATCACCCAACCACCCCACCAGACCTAACTCCACCTTCAAAATTGTGTCTGAATTCATCTAAACCACCTGAATTCATGGATGCTTAGTATTTGGCCAAAAAGACAAAATTGTGCAGATGATTTCTACAGGGATATGATCAGTAATCATCCATCTTCAACTTCAAAAACATGGTCCAGCAAAGATATTAAACTTGAGCAAAATAAAATCAGAATCTGTAGCTCTTTTGACTAAAAGTCCATATCATGATTGTTTTGATTCATTCCGAACAAGACCTTTAAATTAGGCATGAAAATGGTCAATTTTCCCCTCTGTTCTCGAACTGGTTTGTCATTTTTGCACACCAACTAGTCTAGTCTCTGGGTGCCAGATAATGCCATAGACAGGATTTTAATTGGCTTGGATTGGAAGAAGAGACAAGAAGTAGCTTCTACTCCTTGAGATTGGAACAAGTTTAGGGTTTGAATCAGGTGGGTGTCGAGTGCACCTCAAATAATAGAGATTTGTGAGTTCAGATGTCATTTCAAACAGAGCCTAAAGATGGTGAGTTGGATTGTCGTTGAATTGCGTCGAGTAGTAGAAGGGTGCCGGACATTAGCATAAACTCTATTTTTCACATCCTTAAATTAATACTTTTCATTAATTTTAAATTCAAGGAAATTAAAGTGTACTAGATAAGGTTATTTTAGACTCATCAAAATTTTATTTAATAATAAACTAAATGTACTAACTACATTATGCTTAATAAAAAAAAAAAAGTAAAAACATATATAACTAAATTACTAACAAATTATAATACAAATCTAATATAAAAATTACATATGGTACAAACACTTTATATTTATACGTCAAACATCATATTTAATATTGCTAAATTAAAATACAAAAAATTACTAAATTAATATTAAAATAAAATCTCATAATATTAAATACTACTAAATTCATATTAAACTAAAATTTTCTTAATTAATATTAAATACTGCTAAATTAATTTCACTTACTATCTGTGCAACAATAAAATTTAAAATTTTCACATACCGACTATGAATTATTCTCACCTAATCCCCTATTTTCATAATAAGTTTACTATTCATGCCTATTATAAAAAATTTACCCTTGTTATAAACAATCCACCTAGATAGGGGATTGTGTATAAAAAAAATAGACAAAATATGTGGGGTAGGAATCAATTTGATAAATATATTATAAATAATAATTATTATTATTTAAATAAATTTTATAAATTAGTCTTATTAATTAGAATCTTAATTAAACAATTTAACTTTGTAAATTTTTTTATAAATTTATTACGAATTTGAATTTTTTTTAAAAATAAAACTTAATGGGAATTAAAAAATTTGGATCTTAAAAAAAGTAATGCACTAGAATTTAAATCTCAGCTATGTAAAAGAATTTAACAAGCTGCAAGAATTTAAATCCGGATTATATAAAAAAAAATACAAGCGAAATTTAAATCCCAGAAATGTAAAATGTTAGGAAATCTTGACTATGAGAAAAAAATTAATAAATAATAAATACCGGGGTTTAAATCCTTAATTACTCTCACCTAATCTCATAAAAAATTTACTTTTTTTTATCTATTTTTATAATAATTTTACTATTCACGCCTATTTTTAAAAAAATTACCCTTTTTGTCATTTTAAATAAATTTGTAATATGAATCACCTTTATTTTGTTTCTTTTAGTTTAGGGGCAAGAAACAGAAGATAAATATTCAATGAGACAAATTTGAATAAGTATTGTTCATAACTCATCCATCAAAATTTAAAATAGAAAGTATATCTATCAACTCATTCTATTTACATCGAAGATGACTTAAAAAGTTAATTCTGTCGTGCCTTTATTTGTATTAGCACTTGCTGTAGCACAGATGACTTACCAAATTGTCCATTTTCAATGAGCCATCATAGATGCATTCATCCTTTGGGGCATTTGCACGCCAACAAAAGCACAAAAGCAGAAGAAAGGGTGGTGAAGTATGCGAATGCAGGCAAGGAGGGAGGAAGGCACAAGACAGGACGGTGTTGTGCTCTTTCCATACACTGCCTCTTCCGTCCAACAATTGCAGCCACTAAATTTGTTTCAGATTCCAAATTATTGTTCAAGTACAAACTTGTAGTAAACGAAAAAAAAAAACAAAGAAGACAAACCACACAGCACATTCGACATAAAATTCATAGTTCGTATGCATCGCCAGCAGTAGGACAAGATCAAATTTAGGCATCAGATGGTTTTTCCCACTTGAGGGGCTTGACTACTTCCCAGGTGAAGTCTGGGTCGTCCCTGCCAAAATGTCCGTAGGCTGCCGTCTTCAGGAACCTGTGGCCGCCCCTCTTCAGGTCGAGGTTAATGGTGATCATGCCTGGCCTGAAGTCAAAATTCTCCTTCACGATCTGCAGTATCTCCTTATCAGGGATCTTCCCTGTTCCGTAGGTGTCGACGAAAACAGAGAGGGGTTCAGGCACGCCGATGGCGTAGGAGACCTGCACGATGCAACGGCGGGCGAGCCCATTGGCCACGATGCTCTTAGCGGCCTGCCTGGCGATGTAGGCACCGCTGCGGTCGACCTTGGTGGGATCCTTGCCGGAGAAGGCACCACCGCCGTGTGCGCCCCAGCCGCCATAGGTATCGATGATGATTTTGCGACCGGTGAGCCCAGCGTCGCCGTGAGGCCCGCCGATGACGAAGCGGCCGGAGGGGTTCAGATGGAAGATTGTCTTCTCGTCAAGATATTGCTCCGGGATGACGGGCTTGATGACGTGCTCCTTGAGGTCAGCCGCAATCTCATCGTTGGTCACTGTCTCGTCGTGTTGGGTGGAGATGAGGACGGTGTGGACACGGATGGGAATCATGGCACCATTGTCGTTGCGGTACTCCACTGTCACCTGAGTCTTGCCATCCGGCCTCAGCCAAGCGCAAGTTCCGTTCTTGCGGACTTCGGTGAGGCGAGCGCCCAGCTTCGTGGCAAGGACATGGCTGAGGGGCATCAGCTCAGGGGACTCATCGGTCGCATAGCCAAACATGTGCCCCTGGTCACCGGCACCGATCTCCTCCGGGCGCTTGGTGAAGTGTCCGTGAACGCCCTGGGCGATGTCGGGGGACTGCTGCTCGATGTACATAAGCACGTTGCAGCGGTCCGCGTCAAGGCCGACATCGTCGGAAATGAAACCAATGGAACGGCAGGTGGCGCGGACAATCTTCTCATAGTCAACATCAGCCTTGGTAGTGATCTCTCCAAAGACCATGACCATGTTGGTCTTGGTGCAGGTTTCGCAGGCAACTTTGCTGTCGGGGTCCTGCTCAAGGCAAGCGTCGAGCACCGCATCAGAGATCTGGTCGCAGAGCTTGTCGGGGTGCCCCTCGTTGACAGATTCAGAGGTGAAAAGGAAGGTGTCCGCCATCTTGGACTGATCGACTCGCTGAATCATCACAGAAAAAAGCATCACAACATTTTTCATCAAGAAACAGAAATAATCAAGCTCTTCAATCAAAACCTAGGTCAGATCGAATCATTCACAAGGAAAACCCACAAACCCTACCGATTCCAACCAAATCAAACCCAAAGAAATCACAGCGAGGACGCAGATCTGAAGCAAGACGACTCACCTCAAGGAAACACGGAACGCGAAGGGAGAAGACGAGAGATCTGAAGCCTGATCTGCCGCCTCCTTCTCTCTCCGCTGCTTCCGCCAAGTGGAGATCCCCTTTCACGATTTCTCGGTGGCCGAACACCGGCGCATATTTATAGGCGCGGAGTTGCCGACGGGCGCCCACCAACCCATAACGCGGACGAATATTTAATCCCCACCGTCCGATTCCTACTCCTCTTGTCTGACGGTGGACGGGAGTCCGAGACAGGTGGCGATAGCAACGTGTCTTCACCGACAGGTGGTCGCGTCACCGATGGTAGCCGGCACCTTGCCTCACCAACCCCGATTTATTGGGCTCGGACCAAGCGCACCATAAATTTAAGGATCCAATGTAAGTCTCGGAACACAAGACAGGCATAGTCTACCACTCACAACATCAAAAAAAAAAAACCACATCGTTTTCTTTTCTTTTAAAAAAGAAAAAAAGAAATGTGAGAAATAAGCCGTTTTGTGGCGTGCTTTATTCACCCGGTCAAAGTAGTTTAAAGGAAATTGGAAATTTAAAAATAGTAGGTGAATTGTGGACTAGCGTTTTGACTTTTCATATGGCCCGGATGTAACTAGACGAGAATCCGGGAAGATTAGCAATTTATTATATCTTTTTGGTCCTTATTGAAGTTTAAAATTTGTTTTTTCGATTGTTATTTTGGAAAACTTTTCAACTCGTCCTTTTTTAGCTTTTTTATTATTCCACTCAAGTAAACTCCATGATTTTTTTATACAGAAAAGCAATTTATTAGGAAAGTAATTCTTGACAGTGAATTGTCTTTTTTTATGCATAGTTTTAGTTAGTATTTAAAATTGTACCTTTTAGAAATGTTTTTTTTTTTATAATTATCTATTTGCCAACCTCATTCTTGCACATATCTTGTGTCATTGTGTGAAACTTGCCTTCGCGGAAGCCACGTGTCATGCAAGCAACAATATTTAATTTCAGTTGTAGAATAAAAAATATATAAATAAACGTCCCTTAATTCTATTATGGTTAAATATTAAAAAACATTAAAAACATTTTTATATCAGTTAAAATTTACTAATCACAATTTCTCCCACAACTCCAATAGTTAAACCTACTAGGAAGCTAGTTAAAATTATTTTAATATTAACTAAAATTATCTTAGCTCTAATTTTAGTCAAAATTAGATAACAAATCAATAAAATAAAAAAAGTCTGGTGCACAAAACTCGCCTAGATCCCAAAGAAAGATTGAATTATTTACTTTACATTTTATATTAAAAAATTATTTCTACTCAAACTCATGATGTTAAAATTACATGATAACAATATTTCTGTATATTATCAATAAAATAAAAATAATGACAGTACAAGAAATTCACCTCCTAATTTAAATGACTGGATCATTATATGAACTCTTCTACTTTTAAATTTACCTGATAGTTAATGTAAAATTTTCAATATCAATTTACCCTAATAGTTAATGTAAAATTTTCATGATATTAAATCGATATTAGTCGGATTGTTTGATCTAATTATCTGAATTTAAAATATACATAGAATGCTCTTTTTTGATATTTTTAAAACATAAAACATGTTACAATCCATTGTTTGCGCCATGAGAGATTACATCACATTTTAGAGTGTGCTCACTCCTACAAAGAGAAGGAGATTACATTTGTTTACGTCGTATTTAACTTTTCTCTTGCATTACAATTTCTGGAATGCAAAAGGTACTAATATCATTCAATCTTCTTCTCTGTTAAAGCTTTATTGTTGAAGAAGCTACAAGAATCAATCATTCCTTGGGATTCATTATTCAGTGAGTTTGAAGGAAAAGTCAGGAGAACACAAAATTAGGCAGCACAAAAGTAATCAAATCTAAGCTTTGGCTTCGAGAACTCTGTTGTCAGTATTTTGGAAGCCACTAAAGCATTTGCAGCCTCTGTATAATGAATCCCATCCCAGTTGACATACTTGGAACCAATGGCGCAAACCTGTGATCCATAAGCACCACACTCCACGTTTTGATTGAAGTTGTAGGGAGGCCCCCCGTGTCCACAGCACGCCATCAGTGCAGACTCAAAGCCTGCAACACCGATCATCAAGTTCTGTAGTTGAATGGAATACAAGTTTTGAGATCTTTGATGATGAAGCTCGAGGCTCACCGTATTTGGTGTAGTTGGCAATGAGATCATACTTGATTGAGTAGATATCAGTATAAACAATGGTCGCATTCAACAGCTTGGCGTTGAGTTCATCGCAAAGAACGCTCAAGCGAGCGTTGAATTCCTTGGCAGCGTCATTGTAGGTGATCAAGCATCCATGTCGATCGAGGTTGCTGTTAACCTTTCGCGGTAGCGCGAGCTTCTGAGGCAAGCAGCCAAAGGGTCCGGTGCTGTGTACCCAGAAGTGCCTGCCTCCATTCTCATACAGCGTCTGCATTCAGAGCACCAAACTGTAATCAATGATCGGAGCTAGTTTTTCTTTGCATATGAAACAAGAACTTGCCTCGATAGCTTTCTTGATCTCGTCGACGACGGATGGGATTCTTTGCACAACATGAGCAAAACTTAGGTTTGCAGAGAATGCCGCTGCTAAATCGTTCTGCCCTATGTCAATTGCGTATAGCGCGTTCTGAAAACCCTGTTCGTCGATCAGTTTCGTCGCGCCTTCGATATAGAAATCAACGCAAGCAAAGAATTAATGGCGAGCTCACAAGTAAATGAAATGATCTAAGATCTAGGGTTCAGCAAGGATTGAGAAGATTCGACCTTGGGCGAGGAGGTACAAGGATCGCATCTTGAAGCGGAGGAACTGTCGCACTTGGACGGCCAATGCGAAGGGCAACTCCGGCGGCCGCGTGGTGGAGCCGACTATCGCGAAGTTGGCTCCGTTCCGGAAATCCGATCCCAGAGGCTCCATGTACGGGCTCAAGTAGCTGGTGTTCAACGCCTCACCTTGCGTCATCGCGTCGATTAGTGTCCCGGCCCGACAGAAATGGGGGAAAAAATTAGGGTTTACTCACAGAGGAAGTCGATGACCAGGCGCCCGTCGCAGAGGCGACCGGAGGGGAGGAGGAAGAAGGCGCGGCCCTCCAAGTGGGGGAGGACGAAACCGAGGCCGGCGGCGAGGCCGCCGGTGTCGGAATTGGAGTCGCCGAAGTTGAAGATGACGGGGCGACGGCCGCAAGCCGCCGTGGCCAATGCCGGAAGCAGCGAGAGCGCGAGGATACACGCGGAGGCGATGCCCATCGGTCAGAGCTCCGATAGCGCCTTCGCCTCGCGTCTCTCCGTCCATTTTAACGCCGTTGCGAGGAGGAGAGGACACGGCGCGAGAGTGCGATTTGGGCACCCAAATGCGTGACGCTGACACGCACGTGAAGCCGTGGCGGGAAAAGAGATGGATCCGTGACGGTGGGCAGACCTGTATCATACGAGACAGACAACAGAAAACTAGTAGTGGCTGTAATGCGATGGATTATGGTGACGTACGGACGCTGGATCCCGTGGCCTAAGAAACCACAATGGCTAGTCATAGATCTGTAGCAGATCCTTGATTAGCGAGAGATTGTGGGTCCAATGTTTACGATGCAGAATCCTCTGGGGCCCACTCTCTACTGAGTGAGCAACCGTATCTCCTGTCTGGTCATGACAGCTAAGCGACATTATTAAGGCGCGTGGGCGCCAAATTTTGATTGAATTTTGCATTTGACCACATACTTTAATTAATCTTCCTTATTACAGCAGTCGTTTTTTCCCAGAATATTGGCGTTGATTTTCTGCAGAAAATATAAGAATTAACAAACTATGAGTAGTAAAGTGAAAATCCATCAGCCTCTCTGTTTCCTGGTTCGCCCCCGATTCTTGTTTATCCTCGGCGACTTCGACTACGACTCTGCGTCAAAGTAAGTTGCTGAACTTGGAGCAGGGGAACAACAGCGGCGCCGTC
The DNA here is from genome assembly GCF_018446385.1 of Zingiber officinale. Classification (NCBI taxonomy): domain Eukaryota; kingdom Viridiplantae; phylum Streptophyta; class Magnoliopsida; order Zingiberales; family Zingiberaceae; genus Zingiber; species Zingiber officinale. Next base: position 48,395 of record NW_024589884.1, on the reverse strand, counting down.
GATTAGTAGAGGAGGCGGAGGCGGAGGCGGAGGCGGACGGACTACGAGCTGTGTCGTCGGAGGTGGCGTATTTTGACGTAGACTTGACTTTCCGGACCCACCGTCTGCTACCGCAGCACGCCACGTGGACATCGACCGAAAAGGAAGAAAAGTTAAAAGATCACGTGCAGCATGCTTTGTCACGTGATTCATCGGTCGGCGATCTCTCACCGGGAGCGAGAAGTTTCTGCACGGTTCTCTCCAACAAATTGCCCTTCAACCCTGCAGCAAGGGACGAATCGTGTTTCCTCAATTGCTGGGGAAATAACTAGGGTTTTGCTCCACGGCCCTGTTGCTCCTCCCCGTCGCTGCTCCATTACGTTCCGCACGATTCTGATCGGGTTTAGAGTTTCAGTGGGCGCGCTCTGGCATTGTCGTCGGCGGCGGCAAGGCAAGGGTATTCATGGCGGTGGAAGCCGATGTTGCGGTGGCCGACCTTTCCCTCTCCGAGACCGACATCAACTGGGACAGGTTTGCTCTATTCTTCCATCTTCCTGCGGCTTCGTCTCTATTCCTTTCCTTTTTCTTCCCAAAGTTCGTAATTTTGATTCTGCTTTATTTTGATTTCGGGGTTCATGGTGGTGGCGGAGGGCACAGTGAGCACAAGATTTTGATGCATATGGGACCACTGATACATTCTTGCTTGCAAACACTATAAATTGATTTTGTCAGTGAGCAAACTCGATTCTTAGGCAGATAAAGGCCCATTTATGTTGGCTTGGAACGATTTGTTGTCAGGAATTCATAAACAAACCTTTTTTAGGCTTATGTTAGGTATCTGATACGATGTAAAACGTGATTTCATTCATTCAAAATCTTGGCTAATGATCTTGTAAATGAAGTAAAATTTGTATGTTGATCAGAGTTACAATTCTTATATAACAGTCATCTTATTGAACTTGATAAGCCCAAACTCTTTTTTTTTTGCTTTTTTATTTATTTACAGAAGACTTAACAATATAATTGTACATAAAGTTTTTATGATTAATGCTTTGTGTGGTATGGAGTTCGAACAATTTAAGCATTGTTGAGATTGGATCAGTTAGTAAGGACCTTAAGTGGTTTTTCGCATGAAGATAGTTCTATACAAATTGCAAAGAGGAGAATGACTCTTTTCCATGTTTCTGGTTCCAGTACTCATTTCCATTGTACATAAATTTGTAAATTTCAAGTACTTGACAGTCTGAAAATTTAACTAATTATGTGTTTTACTTGGAAAGGTTGGACAAGACAAAATTTCACGTCATCGGCGCCATCCTCTTCACTTTTCAATCTGGAGTATTGCATCCAACAGCTGTTGTTAAAACTAGAATGCAAGTGGCTGAAGCAGGTCTCTCAGAAATGCATGGTTTCTCTGTGTTCAGAATAATACTTAAATATGATGGAATTCCTGGACTATATCGAGGTTTTGGCACCTCAGCTATTGGATCTCTCCCTGGTCGAGTTTTGGCTCTCACATCTCTTGAAGTTTCTAAAGATATGATGCTCAAATACACAGAAGAGCAGGATATTTCTGAGGCAGCACGAATTGCATTGGCCAATGGAGCAGCAGGACTTGTCTCAAATGTAGTTTCATGTGGTTATTTTGTGCCTTTGGATGTGGTAAGTTGTTTTTATTTCATTGATTGCACATTGTTGGAAAATTGTGGTAATTTTTGTGGTTTGTCAGATTTCCCAAAGATTAATGGTTCAAGGTTTACCTGGAATGACAAGATATAATGGCCCGTTCGATGTGATTCAAAAGGTTCTCAGGAGGGAGGGAATTCGCGGTCTTTATAGAGGTTTTGGTATAACCTTATCAACTCAATCGCCTGCATCTGCTCTCTGGTGGGGTGCATACGGTGCGGCTCAGCATATTATTTGGAGGTAATAACCGAAACAATCTCTCACTTTTTTCACAATTGAATCAAGTTCAGTAACTTAATGACTTTTGTTGTGGTAATATCTTAGTAGTAATACTAAACTGGCCAATAACATTCAACAGGAGTTTGGGGTATGGAATTGACATGGAGCTAAAACCATCTCACTTGGAGTTAGTGATGGTTCAGGCGACAGCGGGAACACTCGCAGGTGCTTGTTCATCAATTATCACAACTCCGATAGATACAGTCAAGACCAGACTCCAGGTAAATTTAGTTCCTGAACCATGAAATGTGGTTTGATTAGTGTAATAAACATGCTCAAGTGACGATAGCTTTTATTGAAAACTTTGTGCTTTCTTCAATATGCAGGTCATGAACGACTACAAAGGAAGGCCGTCGGTCCTAAAGACGATGAGGCGACTTGTCGAGGAAGATGGTTGGCAAGGATTTTATCGAGGTTTTGGACCTAGGTTCTTGAACATGTCCCTTTGGGGTACCTCAATGATAGTGACATATGAACTTATAAGTGAGACTCCCATTTCCTTTGTTGCCTTTGTTTTTCTATTCTTAACTTTAAATTCAATCTTGTTTTGTTCTTCAGAAAGGTTGTCTGTGAAGCGAGATTAACCAGGAAATTTTTGAATGGCTGAAACAAGAGACGAGAACATGGCACATCAGTTACGAAGTATTCCTTCAACACGCACAGCTCACTCTAAGGCGTTATGAAGTACATCGAAAAAATATATACATTCTGTTACATTTTTCAGTGAAAATTTATATTAATTCTAGAAAATGTTGATCATCATAACACTACAGCAATTTCTCTGTTCTAGTTTCGGAGGAAAAGGTAAATAGCAATCATATGTTAAACTTGCATCTCCAATAGTAAGAACGGTGGATTATTATTATTATTTTTATTATTATTATTATTATTATTAATCCAGATGTCTAATTTTTGTAATTTGATTAATTTTAGGGACGATTGGTCTGGTTTCATAGAATTTTTTTATCAATCGTCAAGATTAAATTATGAAAACATTGTAGTAAGTTGTTGACAGTTGACCACCGCGCCATTTTTGATGTCCTTGTGAGATCATCCAATGTCAAATTGATATTTCGCTTGTGAAAGCAAACTTGTATGCCTTTTTCGGCTCATGGCCACTAAGCCTAAGTATTTCCACGGGAGCTCAAGAATGTTTTTGTATAATGCATATGTGTTCAATTTTTTTGATCAAATTAATCTTGGAGGTGATTGGTTCAATCTTATAGAAAATTTTCATGGATCGCTTATCGCTAAGGGTAATTCAAGAAAGTGCTGCAACAAGCCATCAACAGTTGTCCCCTGTGGTCTTTGCCTTCCCTGTAAAATCATCCAATGTTGAATTGGTACTTCGCTTATGAAGGTCAACTTGCATACTTTTTCTGCGCTAGGGTACAGTCCACGTTCGCTCAGTCTATGTTTTTTTACTAAATTGACACTTAATTTATCTACATTACATTTTAATCACTGTGTCATACCCGTGAGGCAAGGATACTCTTATGCTGTAGCTATGACAAATTACAAAATTAATTGTCTTATGTGGGAAGATAATCTTAGAATGTTGGTTGTAGAGCAATGAGTTGTCCATGCTTTTCGATTTACTTAGTCGACGATGGGAAATTTCCGTGCGGCCTATGGTCGGCTTTAGATTAAGGATTATGCTTAGAGACTCAATTTTGTTTGAACCGATCATTTTTAATATATTGAATATATTTTTATATTTATATTTTAACAAAATGGATAAGAATAGGATACGCATGATAAAAGATTTGGATGATGTCATTTTCTAATAAAGTTTCTAATTTTACATAGATCTAATTAAAGTTCCAACGGATAAAGCTATAAAGGGGTTGTTCTTTTTTTTTTACTTTTTAAATTTATCATTAATTATGTATCTATATAATCTATTTCTCTTTGATATCTCTCAATCATAACCTTCTTTCATTACGTTTCTCTTTTGTTGGTGAGGTCTCTTCTGATCGGTAAGAACATGAATTAGAAATTTTTTATTCATATAATACAAAATAAAAATACTATTTTTTTTTAGTTCCTCCTCTTCTCTTTTTTCAACTCCCTCTCTCTGTGCTTCTCTTTCTCGTTGAGATTGGGGAAGAGAGACTGTATCTAGCGCTGCCATGATAATTCGATTGTTGCTATTATGCTCCTTACTTGATTAAGTTCAAATGCTGATACATTCATCCGTATTGTATCCGATTGAAATGGAAGATTTTAATATTTTTTAGCAATATTTCCACCTTTTCGTTTCTTTGATAAATATTAAGTTTAACTTTTATTTAAATATATTTATGGTCATACAAAAATTAACTTCCCCCTTCTCTCCATTCTATTTTTAGTTTATGTGATGAAAAATATAATTTGTTTTTCTTTTATTTTGGGCCTAATAATTTAGTTCTTCATAAATGATAATAATTTACTTGGTCTAGTTGCAATTTTTATTTTTTAGGGATTTTATTGAGTTTTATCATTTTATAAATATATTTTTATTTATTTACATTTTTGCTTGACGGATGATGATGAGTTGAGGAGTATAATTTTTCAATTATTGTCCGATTTCATTATTCTTATTTTCACAATTTTATTTCTTTTAGTAAAAATTATTCTTATTGTCTTTCATTTGAATTCTTCATTTTTAAATAATTCTGAATACACTATTTTTAAGCTCTTGATTTATACTTGGAGAACATCGCTTTATCTGAACAGATATGACGAGTTGCTCCAGTATCGATCCATCACTACTTCGGGTTATCCTTTATTATATTGGATTCAAACACGACCGCAGTGAGATCCAAGTCCTCAAGAGAGGTTGTGACGTGGTTTGCAGCATCTTTTGGCCCCTTGGTCGGCTTCTTCGGGCGTCTGCAGTCCTTGGACATGTGTCCTGACTTTCCACAGTTGTAGCAAAAGCCCTTGAACTTCTTTACTTGAGCCTTCTTCTTGAACTGCTTTGGCTTTTTGACGTTTGGCTCGACCAGGTTGGACATTTCGTCAATAGTCTGCTTGGTTCCTCTAGAGTCGGATAATTTTCGATTATCCTCCTCTATTCGTAGCCTCAGGATCAGGTCTTCTAGTCTCATCTCCTTTTGCTTGTGCTTGAGGTAATTCTTGAAGTCCTTCCATGACGGAGGGAGCTTCTCAATTACTGCAGCTACTGCGAATGACTCGTTCAGCTTCATGCCTTCGGCGTCCAGATCATGCAGTATTAATTATATATCTTGGACTTGAGCTGAGACGATTTTAGAGTCCATCATATTGAAATTCAGAAACCGGCCGAAGATGAATTTCTTCAATCTGGCATTTTCGGTCTTGTATTTCTTCTCAAGTGATTCCCACAAAGATTTCGTCGTCTCCAATGAACAATACACGTTATACAGCGTGTTGTCCAAGGCATTGAGAATATAGTTGCGGCATAGGAAATCTCCGTGTGACCATGCATCGCAGGCAGCCTTACTACCTTCCGAAGCGGCTGGTGGGTTTTCCTGCAAAAATCGTACAAGGTTGAGCGTCGTTAGATAAAATAGCATATTCTGCTGCCATCTTTTGAAGTCGCCTCCGGTGAATTTCTCCTGCTTTTCTCCATGCAGAATTGATGTTGGCGGAATGGCGGTCGGAACGACCGTCGGAACGTCGTTGGAAGTAGCCATATCATATTGCAGAATATCGTTTACGACTGTTGGTTCCGGTATCTCCCGGAGAGCGCAAACTGATATGGATCGTCGAGGCTAGTATTCGACTAAATCTCCGTAAACGATATTGCTCCGCTACGGTGCTAACGGATAGCAGCAATTCGTTCCCAAGATACAACGATGAACGTCTCGGAATCGTAGCACTCCGAATTCCGAGACCAGCGAACCTTCTCGTAGGATTTTTGGACTCTTTATGCACAAGATGAGATGAATGCTCAAGAGAGAGTAGAATAGATGAATTCGATGATTCGAATGAATTTTCCAGCATCTGGAGGGTTCTATTTATACCAAATGAAGATGTTGAATGTCTTTTGGGTGAGTGGATGTATTCTTTGGGCTGGATCGATCTGGATCGTCCATTCTGAAGAGTTATAACCGTTCACATATCTCACTTTAATCTCATCCATCAGATCTGAAGAGTTGTGACCCTAAGATCTCGCCTATTGTCATCAGCCATCAGATCTGAATCTACAGATCCATTCGATCTAATGCTTCAGATCAAGTCTCATCCCAAGTGGTCAGATCGTGACTCTTCGCGATCCAACGCTCCAGATCGCATCACCGGCGATCCATCACACCTCTTTGATCAACGGTAGCCATCCGTTTGCCCCAATCAACAGTCCAGACATCTCTTCTTACCCACGTGGATGTCACATAGGCATTGCCATGTCAGATACGAGTCTGATACAAGTGTAAAGTGCGCCTACAAAGCGCCCATTGCGCACGTGGCGGGTGGCGGGCTCACAGGTGCGAGCACCTGCTCACCCCTGAGAAGAGAGCACCTGGTCTTTTTCTGAGTTAACTCCATTAACACAGCATCATTAATAAACAAAGAATGCACATCGAAAATTTCCGATGTGGGACTATTCTCCCATGCATTTCCTTACATATCATTAATGAGTAATTAATGTTTATTTGGGCCGACTTTAAACAATTAATTTCTCATTTACCTTTAATCAGTTTTGAGCAAATTAATAGTCTAAATTTATATACGTGAAACGTAGATTTCAATTTTGAAGTCAATTATGACTTCTATCTATTGATGGCATTCCGATTTTTCCATAAAATCGATATTGGTCCATTAAGGCTCCAATATCCAACAATCCCCCACATGAATGGAAATTGATGCAATGCGTGTATGCATACTGACACTTTACAAGAGTCCAATCGATAAGTCATTGTATCGGGAGAGGTTGTAAAATACCGAAAATTAGCAAATAACGATAAGAGATTTTTCCGGAATTTTTGGAAATTTTTTGAGAATTTTTCAGAGCTCGTAAGGACGAGTTTACGGGGATAAATTTGGGCCCCCGGGAAAGCCTGTTTAGGCTACCCCATTTAAGTGAGGAAAAGTTTATTTATCTTATTTATTTTTATTTTCCTTTCTTTCTCCCTTAAACACCGTTTTCTCTCCTCACCCGCCCGATTCTTCCCCTAACCCGACGCCTCTTCTCCTTCCTCTCGGCGCTGAGCTCTCCCCCTTTCTCCTTCTTTCGATCCCATGCCCTAACCGCAAAACTGCCACGCGGTTCCTTCTTCCCCTTCCTCGCGTGCCCTAGCGACACCTTTCCCCTCTGCGGCCGAGCCCTAGCTCGATTCATCTCGCGCGACTTTCCCTGTTTCTTCCCTATCTCGGCTGTTGAGATCAGGAAGCACCGAGCCCTCTCTGCCTTGGCTCCGGCAGCAGACCTTATCTTCTGCTCTAGCACCGGCCGCGATTGTCTCTGCCCGACACCGACCCTCATCTCCCCTGCTCGGTGTCGCCGACCCAAATCTGGTCTCTTTTGTTCTGCCGACAGCAGCCTTTCAACTTTGCCCTAGATCGCCGGAATCTGGAAGCTTGAGTGGGTCTTCGGTTAGGAGCAGCAACCCAAGCCTTGGTGCCCCCCTTCCGTGCCCTAGTTCCACTGTTGGGTCTTCCTTCAGCCACCTCCTACAGTGCACCAACAGGGGAGCATCCGAAATTGGTGAGTTTTGTTTTGATTATTTCTTCTTGATCCAGTTGGTGGATAGTAACTTGATAAGGGCTGTAAGGTGAGGTTGAGTGTTGTAGAGCAACAAGCACGACTGCGAGGTATACGTATTGTGTTATGTGGATTTGGAATTTATGTGTTGTGGTTTGTTCTTTGATCCAGCAGCTTACCCTGGAGGTCCTTGCTTCAGCCTGAGTAGAGAGTTGACAACCCTACAGCGGTGTTTGGTGTTGAGGTAAGAAGTATGATATCAGATTTATAGTGATGCGAGTTTGATTTGTAGCTAGAGGTTGTGATTGTTTGTCTACCAGTCTTTATAGCTTGGCCAACATTATGTTTTGGGCAGGGAACCCGACCGGTCATTCTGTTTTAGGCAGGGAACCCCTTCGACTGTGAGCCATCAGCGATCATCTTGGATTTGGGTGAGTTCTTATGATTGGTTTAGATTAAGTTATTGAGATGGACTATGCTTATTGCAAGTCCCAATTTGAATGGATTGGTTAAGATATGATTGAGGAGTTAGATAAACTAATTAGGGTTTATAATTGGATCTGGATTTATGTTAGCTTCTCGAGGATTTGATTTAGCTAATTTATTAGTATGTAATTAGCTAAATCTGTATATCATGTTGTTACAGGACTGTGATTTGAGACGGGCGTCTCGACATCAGATTGGGTCGATTTGATCTATTGGAGGCGAGTACCTCTTGACTTATCTTTTTATGATATTGTCAATTGGATATGCATAGTATTTTATAGCTGCAAGCAATGATCATGTTTGCCTTTGGTATGTCACGGTTTGATACCCATAGCATGATCTGTTTGGTCGCTTGTTATGTATCCATGTTTATACTTCATGATTCTTACCATGAGTACTTTAGTTCCTAGAGTAAGTGACATATCATGCTATACTAAGTTTAGGATTAGACTCTGGATTTTTATTATCTAACATGTGTATCTATATTTTTATATCATACCTGATCTGTGTACCTAGACCTTTGCTTTGATCCATGTACATTGTTGGTACATATTTTATCGAGGTGGATATGTTCTGGATCTAGGTTGTTATACCATAGAGGACCTGTATACCCTAGATCTGTGTATTTGACTTACTTGTACTAGGGTACACATTTTTATATATATGTGGATTTGGTTCAGGATATTGTCATGCTTAGTTTCATGCACCATTCGTATGATTGCATATTGCGTGGTAGGCTGCTCCATTATTATAGAGCATATCGCCAGTTTCATCACTGTTCGGTGCTCCGTTGGTCCGCTCATGGGTAGCGTGACCCAGCGTGGTAGCACGTCAGTTTTTGCTCTGTTCGGTGCTCCGTTGGTCCGCTCATGGGTAGTGTAACGTAGCGTGGTAGCACGTCCGGGATCCCTCCCCGTCATGGTGTACCGGGAGATGAGAGCATTACGCTCCCCCTCTTATGATTTGGGGTAGGAGTATGTGTGTACTCCGACAGCATCCCGTCCACTCGGTCACTCATCAGGAGCAGTGACGTCAGAGTGCACGGTTGTCACAGCCCTACCCACTCTGCCTCATCATTGTGTGTGAGATGACTGACTGGCGTCAGGGGTGACCATGTCATTGGCACCATATGCATGTATTGCATTTATTTGCTTGTGTTTGCTGCACTTATATGCTGTATTTTGGTGGATGCATTTGTTTGACATGCATACAGGAGGCATATTGTGTATCTGGTTTGACGACCTTTTTGTTCTGGATAGGAGTTCCTGGTGAGTACAGCTTCCTCAGTTACCTTTCAGTTTTGTATTTCCCTATATATGATTAGGAAGCTGTATTCCATGTTTATTGTTGTTAGATATATCTTACTAGGCATGTCTATTGATATTCGCTGAGTTGTTGAACTCACCCCCGTGGACACTATCTTTTTCAGGTATCAGGTTGTTTATGATGTCGCTTAGAGTATACTGCCTGTTGGTCCCATGGCACCTCAGAAGATCTGTCTTCGCTGTTGTACATTTGTAATTTGGTATTTGTGTATCTAGCTTGTGTTTCGATTTTGTTTCCGGAGCGGTGTTTTGTGGTGTGGTGTAAGCCTAGCCGGCTAACATGTCATATATTTTGGTTTTCTATCGTTTTTCTGCTGTGTTTTGGATTTTTGTTCCAGCCGAGTGGGCTGATGATATAAACTGCGTGGATGACTTTGTGTTATATTTTTATTACTGTTATTGTTCCGGCCGTGTTGGCCGAGGTATATGTGGCCTTGAGGGCTTTGTACAAATGCTTCAGATCGTCACCCGTACAAGGGAGGTGCTGCCGAAATTTCTTCAGACAGGGACTTCCCCGGGGCGTGACAGAGGTAGCTTGTGGCTTTGAACCTTCCGTAGTGAAATGCTATCGAGTATACTAGGCTGCGGCGCAGTGAACGTGATGTCTTGAACTGCTCAACTGTTGGTGTATACTAAGACAACAACATCCACACAGAGACCTATCTCACCTACTTTAGGTTCTCATGGTTGGTTCCGTTTCGGCCATGGACACCATCTTGGATTCATGAGTATTTCATTGAAGCGGTCTATCTTCACACTCATATAGGTGACACTTCTATCAGGAGTATCCTACCATACTCTGCCTTATAAGGTATAGAAGTCACTAAAAGCATAAGCTTAACCTCACTACATAAGGTAGGACAGCACAAATTCATCCTAGGATTGGGATAGAGATAAAATATCTCATGTGCTGTAACACAACTTCTGTAACTTCATTGTCCCTTTGAACCAAGATTTTGGATTCTCCAGTCAACAAGGTTGGGTTACCGCTACAATCATTTTTAGTTGTAGATTTTTAATCTCATTCCTTTTGATGAGCAGTATACTTGATCTCGGCTCAACCCTTTCGTAAGAGGATCTGCCAAATTATCTTTGGACTTAACATAGTCGATTGCAATCACTCCATTCGAGATCAACTGCCTAATGGTATTATGTCTACGACGTATATGTCGTGACTTCCCATTGTACATATTACTCTGTGCCCTTCCAATCGCCGATTGACTATCACAGTGGATCAGTACGGCAGGCACAGGTTTCGTCCAGCTCGGAATATCTTCCAAGAAATTCCTCAGCCATTCAGCTGCTTTGTCTAGTGCTATAAACTCGGATTCCATAGTTGACCGAGCAATGCACGTCTGCTTAGTGGATTTCCAAGACATTACTCCCCCATCGATCGTGAAAACATATCCACTAGTGGATTTGGAGTCTTTTGTATCTGATATCCAATTAGCATCACAATATCCCTCTAGCACAGCGGGATATTTTCCATAATGTAATCCATAGTTCATAGTATATTTCAAATATCTAAGAACTCGCATCAATGCTTTCCAATGGGTGTCGTTTGGATTACTCGTAAAACGACTCAGCTTGTTGACCGCACAGGCAATATCTGGACGTGTGCAGTTTGTGAGATACATCAAACTGCCTATTATCCGAGAATATTCCAACTGCGATAAGGTCTCACCATGATTTTCCGCTAAGTGTTGACTTAAATCCATAGGTGTTTTTACTGTAGAGAGATCGTACGCATTGAATCTTTTCAATACTGACTCTACATAATGGGATTGTGTCAGAACTATCCCTTCTGATGTCCTGAGAATTTTAATTTCCAATATAGCATCTGCTTGATCCATATCTTTCATATCAAAATTTTTGGTCAACATTTTCTTTGTAGTCATGATTATATCATGATTACTGCCCATTATCAGCATGTCGTCTACGTATAGACAAATGATTACATAACCTTTAGGTGTGTCTCTGACATAAATGCATTTGTCACATTCATTTATTATGAATTCGTTTGACAGCATTACTTTGTCAAATTTTTCGTGTCATTGTTTAGGCGCTTGCTTAAGTCCGTACAACGACTTAACAAGTCGACACACTTTTTTCTCATTTCCTGGAGCCACAAACCCCTCGGGTTGCTCCATATAAATTTCTTCTTCCAACTCACCATTTAAGAACGCAGTCTTAACATCCATTTGATGTATTTCAAGGTCATACAGTGCTGCAATGGCTATTAGCACTCGTATGAACGTAATCCTTGTCACCGGTGAGTAGGTATCGAAATAATCAAGACCTTCCTCTTGCTTGTACCCCTTGGCTACAAGTCTGGCCTTATACTTGTCAATTGATCCATCAGCTTTATACTTGCGTTTTAGTATCCACTTACAACCTAATGGTTTACTACCAGAAGAAAGGTCTACTAATTCCCAAGTATGATTATTCATGATGGATTCGATTTCACTATTGACAGCTTCTTTCCACATTGGAGCATCGGGACTAGAGAGAGCTTCACTTAATGTTCTTGGGTTCATTTCCGACATGAAAGTCATGAAATCTGGCCCGAACGATTTCTCAGCTCTAGCCCGTTTGCTACGACGTGGCCCTTCGCTATGATTGTCAATAGTCCTTTTATAACATCTAAATTCGATAACGTCATTTTTGTTTGAACTTCCGTTGTTATCATTTTCAATGTTTCCCTTCTTATTTGGGAATTCGTTTTCAAAGAATATCGCATTCCGAGATTCTATGGTTGTTCCCACATGAATATCAGGAATGTCTGATTTGTGAACTAGGAAACGATATGCACTACTATTATGGGCATATCCGACAAATACCGCATCGAACGTTTTAGGTCTAATCTTTACTTGCTTTGGTTTAGGTACTTCGACTTTTGTCAAGCACCCCCACACTTTCAGGTATTTATATGATGGCTCGCGGCCTTTCCATAGTTCGTATGGAGTTTTATCACTTTTCTTATGAGGGATCTTGTTGAGAATGTGATTTGCCGATAATATTGCTTCCCCCCACAAGTTTTGAGGTAAGCCTGAATTTATCAACAAGGCATTCATCATCTCTTTTAGTGTCCGATTTTTACGTTCAGCAACATCATTCGATTGAGGTGAGTAAGGTGTCATTATTTGATGGATAATGCCAGAATCTGAACAAAATTCATCAAACGGTGCACCATATTCTCCACCTCTATCGCTACGAATTATTTTAATTCGTTTGTCAAGTTGATTTTCAACTTCTGTTTTATATGTTCTGAATGCCTCTAAGGCTTCGTCTTTACTTCTTAAAAGAAAGACATAACATAACCTCGTGCAGTCATCGATAAAAGTAATGAAATACTTTTTACCTCGTCTAGTTTGCACAAATTTCAAATCACATAGATCACTATGTATTAATTCTAGAGGAGTCGTTGACCTTTCCACCGAATGGAAAGGTAGTTTCGTCATTTTAGCTTCCACACACACTTCACATTTGTGTGTTTTGTCAAGATTGACGTTCGGTAATAAATTTAGTTTGACGAGACATTTCAGAGTATTATTATGCACATGTCCGAGTCGATCATGCCACAAATTAAAATACTCAACCACATAGCTGGAAGCAATTATTTTATTACCATCAAATTTTCGGAGTACAGTCATTACAACCATTTTGAATAGACTTTGTTCTAAGTACCCCTTTCCTACGAAGACACCATTCTTCGTAAGGACAAAGTTGTTGGGCTGGAACACTAGTCTAAACCCGGCCTTAACAAGTGTTGATCCAGAAACTAGGTTCTTTCCGATGTCGGGAACATGGAGCACATCAATCAGAGTTAGCTCCTTTCCAGACGTCATCTTCAGAACAACTTTTCCGAGTCCGACGATCGGAGATGTCGTGGAATTGCCCATATAGAGCTTTCTTCCATTTATCGGAGTATACTTGGAGAACATCGCTTTATCTGAACAGATATGACAAGCTGCTCCAATATCGATCCACCACTGCTTCGGGTTATCCTCCACTATATTGGATTCAAACATGACCGCAGTGAGATCCAAGTCCTCAAGAGAGGTTGTGACGTGATTTGCAGCATCTTTTGGCCCCTTGGTCGGCTTCTTCGGGCGTCTGCAGTCCTTGGACATGTGTCCTGACTTTCCACAGTTGTAGCAAAAGCCCTTGAACTTCTTTACTTGAGCCTTTTTCTTGAACTGCTTTGGCTTTTTGACGTTTGGCTCGATCAGGTTGGACATTTCGTCAATAGTCCGCTTGGTTCCTCTAGAGTCGGATAATTTTTTATTATCCTCCTCTATTCGTAGCCTCAGGATCAGGTCTTCCAGTCCCATCTCCTTTTGCTTGTGCTTGAGGTAATTCTTGAAGTCCTTCCATGACGGAGGGAGCTTCTCAATTACTGCAGCTACTGCGAATGACTCGTTCAGCTTCATGCCTTCGGCGTCCAGATCATGCAGTATTAATTACATATCTTGGACTTGAGCTAAGACGCTTTTAGAGTCCGTCATTTTGAAATCCAGAAATCGGCCGACGATGAATTTCTTCAATCCGGCATTTTCGGTCTTGTATTTCTTCTCAAGTGATTCCCACAAAGATTTCGCCGTCTCCAATGAACAATACACGTTATACAGCGTGTTGTCCAAGGCGTTGAGAATATAGTTGCGGCACAGGAAATCTCCGTGTGACCATGCATCGCAGGCAACCTTACTACCTTCCGAAGCGGCTGGCGGGTTTTCCTGCAAAAATCGTACAAGGTTGAGCGTCGTTAGATAAAACAGCATCTTCTGCTGCCATCTTTTGAAGTCGCCTCCGGTGAATTTCTCCGGCTTTTCTCCGTGCGGAATTGATGTTGGCGGAATGGCAGTCGGAACGTCGTTGGAAGTAGCCATATCAGATTGCAGAATATCGTTTACGACTGTTGGTTCCGGTATCTCCCGACTGTTGGTTCCGGTATCTCCCAAGATACAACGATGAACGTCTCGGAATCGTAGCACTCCGAATTTCGATACCAGCGAACCTTCTCGTAGGCTTTTTGGACTCTTTATGCACAAGATGAGATGAATGCTCAAGAGAGAGTAGAATAGATGAATTCGATGATTCGAATGAATTTTCCAGCATCTGGAGGGTTATGTTTATACCAAATGAAGAGGTTGAATGTCTTTTGGGTGAGTGGATGTGTTCTTTGGGCTGGATCGATCTGGATCGTCCATTCTGAAGAGTTATAACCGTTCACATATCCCACTTTAATCTCATCCATCAGATCTGAAGAGTTGTGACCCTAAGATCTCGCCTATTGTCATCAGCCTTCAGATCTGAATCTACTGATCCATTCGATCTAACGCTTCAGATCAAGTCTCATCCCAAGTGGTCAGATAGTGACTCTTCGCGATCCAACGCTCCAGATCGCATCACCGGCGATCCATCACACCTCTTTGATCAACGGTAGCCATCCGTTTGTCCCAATCAACAGCCCAGACATCTCTTCTTGCCCACGTGGATGCCACATAGGCATTGCCATGTCAGATACGAGTCTGATACAAGTGCAAAGTGCGCCTACAAAGCGTCCATTGCGCACGTGGCGGGTGGCGGGCTCACAGGTGCGAGCACCTGCTCGCCCCTGAGAAGAGAGCACCTGGTCTTTTTCTGAGTTAACTCCATTAACACAGCATCATTAATAAACAAAGAATGCACATCGAAAATTTCCGATGTGGGACTATTCTTCCATGCATTTCCTTATATATCATTAATGAGTAATTAATGTTTATTTGGGCCGACTTTAAACAATTATTTTCTCATTCACCTTTAATCGATTTTGAGCAAATTAATAGTCTAAATTTATCTACGTGAACGTATATTTCAATTTTGAAGTCAATTATGACTTCTATCTATTGATGACATTCCGATTTTTCCATAAAACCGATATTGGTCCATTAAGACTCCAATATCCAACACTCTTTCTAATTAATCAAAATAAAAATTAACACTTATTTATTGATCCGGCGGTTAGAACAGGGGGCCCCCATTCTGAGGGGTCAATGCTACGTGGCAGTCAAAAGGCCAGGTGGCCGACCGGAGAAGGATGGGCCGACCTCCCGACCGACCGACTGGTGAATAATGGACAGCAAAAGGCGCCCCGACAGAGGTCGGGGTTCCGACGCTCAATGGAACAATAACGAAGGGTCGATCGGACGCCATGATCGTCCGAAGACAATGTAACATACTGCTAGTAGTCCCTATATAATATCTTACCGAAGATCTCCCCAGCATGCCGATGAAGAGGGAAGGTCGGACGTGATGTAAGGGTCGTCCGGCCGGGCGTAAGAGGAATGCTGGCCGGACGGACGCCTCGTCCCGCCGGTCGGACGGACGCCCCGACCTGTAGTCGGTAAAGAAGGACAAGAACATCTTATGACAGCTGTCAAGTCCTATGGCTAGGCCATACTCCAAGTCTGACAAAGAGGTGTTCTGTTGTCCCATCAAAGACGTGCTTGGACTGTAGCAGTATGGCGTCAGGTAAGCTTTCTGACAGACACATACCGAGGTATGGGCTGCGGACACGTATGCACCTCGGTGGACGTGCAGGAGCTCTTTCACCGCTCTATATAAAGAGCCTTATACTTCTCCGGAGGTACGCGTTCAACACCTTTGGAGCCACTCTTTTTTGCTGCTTGCTTGCCTGACTTGAGCGTCAGAGGGTCGCCGCCGGGAACCCCTTCCCGGCCCGACTTCTGTGCAGGTTTGCCGGAGGTTCGTGCAACTAGTCGAAGATCCACGTCAGCAGCCGGGGAGAGCCACGTGCCCAGCGTCCGTTGATTCAGCCTTCGGACAGGATCAATTTGGCGCCGTCTGTGGGAACGCTCCTGTATCCGAGCGGAAACAATGGACGAGACTGGACGACAACACACGGTGACGCTCTCTACGGAGGAACTCGACGCTCTGGTCGAGTTGAGGGCCACTAAGCTTGTGGAGCAAAAACAGAAAGCAGCAGTCGAGCGGCCTGAGCAGCAAGCAACGTCTGCGTCTGGTGGTCGAGCGGAAGCACCGCAGGCCACCGTTGCATTTCATCGGGCCCTATTCCGCACCCCCGAAGCTGCAACAACCCATAGAGACCGGGGATCTTCTTCTGATGAAAGGCCGACACGAGAAGACAGAAAAGGGAAAGCCCCCGAGCGGACGCATCGCCCGAGCGAATTTATCGCCAATTCTCAGAAGTTATCTTGAAGGATCCTCTGCCAAAGCACTACGTGCCCCCGACGATCGGCGAATACAATGGGACCACCGATCCGGATGATCATCTGGGTAAATTCGACAACACTGCTACCCTTCACCAATATACGGATGGGGTGAAGTGTCGAGTCTTTCTAACCACCCTCTCTGGATCGGCTCAACGATGGTTTCGGAGGTTGCCAAATGGGTCCATCACAAACTTCAAGGACTTCCGAACGGCCTTCCTCCATCATTTTACAAGCAGTCGGCGTTATCAGAAGATGAGTGTCAGCTTGTTCGCAATCAAGCAAGAGCCAAGAGAGCCGCTCAGAACCTATATCCAGCGGTTCAACCGAGTGGCCATGGATATTCCAACGGCCACCTCGGAGACAATGATGAATGCCTTCACACAAGGTCTAGTGGATGGGGATTTCTTCCGATCGCTCATTCGCAAGCCGCCCCGAGACTATGACCACATGCTACACCGGGCCAACGAATACATCAACGTAGAGGAAGCCCAAGCAGCCCGGAAAAAAGAAACACCAACTGAGCGGGCTCCTATTGCCGAGCGGAAGCCGCACGCTGCCCATCCACCAAGAGGACCGAGGGCCGAAGTAATCCGCTCCCCCCATGCAAGGTCCCACGTGCAAGAGGTAGCTGCCGCCCGGCCCAAGCCAAAGAAGAAATGGACCCCGATGTTCTGCTCCTTCCACCGGACGGATACACACAACACAAAGGATTGTCGAAGTCTTCCCTTGATTGCTCAACCCGTTCCCCGAAGTAGTGGTCGACGATCTCCCTCATCCGATAGGCGACAGAGAACTCATGAAGCCGATCGGACTCAAAGTGACAGGCGAAAACAACAAACTCCCGATCGGCATCGCTCTCCCAGGCGTGAGAATCGCCGAATGTCTAGAGAACGGTCTCGACCGTCCGCTCGGGAAGAAGAGAATAGAAGTAACACTTCCCGAGGCGAGATCAACATCATAGCTGGTGGGCCGACCGGAGGTGACTCTAACCGAGCAAGAAAGGCTAGCGTCCGGCAGCTCCAAATTCATGCAGTCGGCTGCAGCCAAGAGCGGGCGAGCGGACATGAAATCAGTTTCGGGCCCGGGGACTTGGAAGGAGTTGAAGTCCCCCATGACGACGCCCTTCTCATTAGAGCGGTAATAGCTAACTACACTATTCACCGCCTTTTTATTGACACAGGGAGCTCGGTCAATATCATATTCAAGAAAGCATTCGATCAACTGTAAATTGATCGAGCCGAGCTGCTGCCCATGACAACCCCCCTTTACGGGTTTACGGGCAATGAAGTTCAGCTGGTCGGACAGATTCGTCTGGCCATATCGCTGGGAGATGAGCCGCTCAGGAGGACGCGGACAGCAAGCTTCGTGGTGGTCGACTCTCCATCGTCATATAACGTCATTTTGGGACGACCGGCGCTCAGCGAGTTCCGAGCGGCCGTCTCCACCTTCCACCAGAAGATCAAGTTTCCCGTCGAAGACAAAGTCGGAGAAGTACGAGGAGATCAACTGGCAGCTCGACGATGCTATGTCGAAATGGTCCGAGCAGAAGCAAATTCCGCTCGGAAGTCGCCACGGATCGAGGTGAATGCTATAACTGAAAAGCCTCCCTCTTTAGTTTATGAAGAAAAAGAGGAAGTGCAGATACACCCGACCCGATCGGAGGCCACGACATTCATCGCGGCCGATCTGGAGGCGATTCAGAAAGAGGAGGTGATCCAATGCCTCCGAAGAAACCATGATGTCTTCGTCTGGTCGACACATGAGCTGCCCGGAATTTTACCAAGTATAGCGCAGCATGAGCTCCATGTCCGACCGGACGCTTGGCCAGTAAAACAAAGAAAAAGGGACTTCAGCGCCGAGCAGAATGCCATAATCCGAGCGGAGATGGAGAAACTCTTGGAGGCCGGCCATATACGCGAGGTCCAGTTCCCGAGCTGGTTGGCGAACGTGGTGCTAGTTTCCAAGCCCGGCAACAAGTGGAGAGTGTGCATCGATTTCCGGGACCTTAACAAGGCGTGCCCAAAGGACTTTTACCCCTTGCCCCGAATCGATCAACTGGTGGATTCTACGGCCGGCTGCGAGTTGATATGCATGCTCGACGCCTATCAGGGATATCATCAAGTGCCGCTCGCCCGTGAAGACCAAGAAAAAGTTAGCTTCGTCACCGCCGACGGCACATATTGCTATAATGTGATGCCGTTCGGATTGAAGAACGCGGGAGCCACTTACCAATGCCTGATGAACAAAGTATTCAAGGAGCAGATCGGGCGAAATCTGGAAGTATACGTGGACGACATTCTCATCAAGTCCGTCCGAGCGGCCGATCTCTTGGAAGACATGCATGAGACTTTCCGAGCGCTAAGAAGGTATGGAGTTAAACTAAATCCCCTGAAATGTCTGTTCGGAGCAAAAGGAGGGTGTTTCCTGGGTTACATAGTGACCGAGCGGGGTATCGAAGCAAATCCTAGCAAAGTGAAAGCCTTACAAGATATGTCGCCCCCAAAAAATTTGATGGAAGTGCAGCGCTTGACCGGTCGGATAACTGCTCTGTCCAGATTCATCTCAAAGACCCCCGACCGGAGTCTTCCTTTTTTCAAAATCTTGCGCAAGGCCACTAAGTTTCACTGGGACGAAGAATGCGATCGAGCGTTTGAAGATTTGAATACGTATTTGAACTCCCTCCCGGTACTAGCCAAGCCTGTTGCGGGTGAGCCGCTCTGCATCTACTTATCTTCTACTGAACAAGCCGTCGGCTCAGCGTTAGTCAGGCCGAGCGGAGAAGAGCCAGTGTATTTTCTGAGCCATATTTTAAAAGATGCTGAATCTCGCTACACCGGGCTCGAGAAGCTTGCTTTCGCTTTGGTCCTCGCCGCTCGGCGCCTCCGTCCTTATTTCTTGGCGCATACTATCATCGTCCGGATGAATAGCCCATTGGGAAGAGTGCTGTTGAATCTCGAAGCGTCCGGACGGCTCATCAAATGGACAACGGAGTTGAGCGAGTTCGACATTCAATACCAGCCCCGGTCGGCGATAAAGGCGCAGTCCTTGGCGGATTTCATCACCGAGGTACAGAGGCCAGAGCCCGAAGCCGTGTGGAAGGTATTTGTAGACGGATCGTCCACTCGGCTCGGGAGCGGTATTGGTGTATTATTGCTGTCTCCCCAAGAAGAGAAGATGCACTTATCCGTCCGGCTGGATTATAGAGCTACGAATAATGAGGCAGAGTATGAAGCCCTTATAGCTGGCTTACAGGCAGCCCGGCATGTAGGGGCCGGACGGGTAACGCTCCATTCAGACTCCCAATTGGCCGCTCAGCAGCTGACAGGTACTTTTGAAATCAACAACGCTCGGCTCAAGCTTTACGCTCAAGCCTTCGAGAAACTCAAGGCCGACTTCAGAGAAATTATTATTCAGAAGATACCCCGAGCGGAGAACCAAGCGGTTAATGAGTTAGCCAAACTTGCAAGCTCAATAACGCCGATCGCCATCCGGCAGCCAATTGAACAAGTATCTTTGGTGGCGCACGTTGATCGGATGGAGGGCCTCACATCTCCGAGCGACTGGCGGACACCCATCATGGAGTTTCTCCGCTCAGGTGCTACATCGTCCGATCGGGATGAGGCCCAGCTACTGAGGAGGAGAGCCGGTCGGTTCACACTTATTGGAGATCAACTCTACAAGAAGGCTTTCTCCCGCCCGTTACTGAAATGCGTGAGCTCGGAAGACGCGGCGTACATCCTCCAAGAAGTGCATCAAGGATCCTGCGGTGGGCATCCGGGCGGACGATCGCTGGCCAAGAAAATCCTGTTGGCCGGATATTTCTGGCCAACTTTACAAACAGACGTCGCTCGGACCGTCACGACGTGCCTTTCTTGCCAAAAGTACCATAACTTCTCCCACCGACTGGCGGAGGAGATGAAGGCATCCACGGTCGCCTGCCCGTTCGATGGGGAATGGATATTGTTGGTCCATTTCCTATGACGACCGGGCAGCGGAAATTTTTACTGGTGGCAGTCGATTATTTTTCCCAGTGGGTGGAGGCCGAGCCGCTAGCCAAGATCACCGAGCAAATGGTCAAAAAGTTCATCTGGTAACACATCATCTGTCGGTTCGGCATCCCTCGCTGACTTGTTTCCGACAACGGGCGGCAATTCACAAGGAAGTTGCTCGAAGATTGGTGCAAAAGCTACGACATCGAGCAACACTTCACGTCTGTGGCCTATCCCCAAAGCAACGGTCAAGCCGAAGTGGCCAATCGGGAAATTCTTCGTATCTTGCGCGCTCGGCTCGACCATTTGGGAGGAAGCTGGGTAGATGAAGTGTCAGGCGTCCTATGGGCCATCCGAACGACTCCAAAGGAAGGAACGGGCGTCACACCTTTCCATCTGGTATACGGCGGCGAAGCGGTGATTCCTGTCGAAGTCGGAGTTGAGTCTGCTCGGATCCAAAATTATGATGAGGACAACGCCGAGCGGAGGAACATGGAGCTGGATTTGGTCGACGAGGAGCGAGCCAAGGCATCCGTCCGCCTGGTGGCGTATCGTCAAATAATGAAGCAGAATTACAACCGGCACGTAATCTCCAGATCATTCCAGGTTGGCGATCTTGTCTGGAAGAAAGTAAAGCCGGTCGGCGACGTCGGCAAGCTAGAAGCTCTTTGGGCAGGCCCCTTCAAAATCATTGAAAAGCTCCGCTTGGGCGCTTACTATTTGAAGGATGAAGACAGGCGGCAGCTGGACCGACCTTGGAGCGCGAATCACCTCCAGCCTTACCGGGCGGGGTGAAAGGTGCACCAATTTAAATCATCCTGTATACTTTTTTCAGCTGTATACTTGAAATGCAGAAATGAAACATCGCGAGACTAAAGCAAGTATAAGGCATCGTCAGCAAAAACGAAGGTCCCGCGCCGTTCGACCGGAGGTAAATTATCCGAGCCAAGCGCTAAAAAATGAAGGCCCCGGACCGCTCAGACCGGAGGTATATTATACAAGCCAAAGGCTCGATCCCGCAACCCCTGTGCCGTTCGGCCAGGTAGACATCGTCCAATTTAGGCTTAGAAGACCGTCGAGCTCCGACGTTAAATATCGAGAGACGAGCCGGCGTCTATAAACTCCCGAGCGGAAGATCGTCGAGCTCCGACGTTAAATATCGAGAGACAAGCCGGCGTCTATAAACCCTCCAAGCGGAAGACCGTCGAGCTCCGACGTTAAATATCGAGAGACGAGCCGGCGTCTATAAACCCTCCAAGCGGAAGACCGTCGAGCTCCGACGTTAAATATCGAGAGACGAGCCGGCGTCTATAAACCCTCCGAGCGGAAGACCGTCGAGTTCCGACGTTAAATATCGAGAGACGAGCCGGCGTCTATAAACCCTCCGAGCGGAAGACCGTCGAGCTCCGACTTTAAATATCGAGAGACGAGCCGGCGTCTATAAACTCCCGAGCGGAAGACCGTCGAGCTCCGACGTTAAAAATCGAGAGACGGATCGGCGTCTATGATTCTTCCGACCGGAAGGTAGTCGAGTTACGATGATAAAATTCGATGTTAAAAGATGGGCAACCGGAGCTGGTAAGGCCGTCAGACGAATGGTTCTATACGTGGTCCTTGGTTGAAAGGGCCGAACGGTGATCGGGTCGGCTGGGATAGTGAGAATGAAGCCATCGTATGGCCGGGCGGCTCCTTTGCCAAATGTACTTTGACGCGGAAAAATTATGACCAAGACGAAAGATAGAGATTGGACGTTGGTCAAGCAAACGAATAACAAAAGAAAAAATCCATTCAAGCCAAGCGACGGACAGACAAAATTTATAAACATCTGCCCCGAGCGGCAAGCGTATAGAAGAGCGTAGATACTTAAAAGAAACTTAATAGACTCTCATTCAGTCATCGAAATTAAAAAGAGAGTCGGGGATGGAGCCCATCATGGTCGCTAGATCTTCGGGAGGGACGGACAGCTCGGCGGGTATGTGGCCCTTGGTCTTCATATAGTCCACCGCCACTTTGATCGCCTCTTCAAAAGTTAAGGACAGCTTGTCGCTGAACTTTTCGCCAAATTCATCCGAGCGGACGTATGCTTTGCACGCTTCCGCCGCCCGGCCTGGCTCCCCATCTTGATACTCTTTGAGAGTAACCTTGGAAGCGTCAAGAGCATCTTGAAGGTCCTTCAAAGCCCCCTCTGCTTTAGCCTGGTCTGCGGAGCGGCCTTCCCGTTCGGCAGTCAACGAGGCGTCCAGCTCCTTAACATGTTGCTCTAGTCCCCGATTCTCCACCTTCATCCGGTCCATGTCCTCGATGGCTTTAAGCTTCCGGGTGGTCGCGGTCTTTACTTCCTTATCCCGCTGTTTGACCAAGGCTTCTAGGCGGGCCACTTCGTTCGTCAAGCCAGAGGATTTACCCCGTTCAGCTTCCAACAACCTTTTGGCCTTCTCCAGAGCGGTCGTCGATTGTCTGTTGTCCCCCGCGGCCTTGAGCTTCTTCAGCTCGTCCTCCAGTTCGGCTAGGCGATTGCTAATGGCAATCTGCTCCACCCAGTTCTGCGAACGAATATGAGCAAGTTAGAGGCTCGATCAAAAAAAAAAAAAAACCAACCAACAAAGCAAAGCAACATACTTCGGTCGCCTGTTGAAGATTGCTGTCGCCGAGCTGACCAGGAGTCATCATGGCGATTCAGAGACGAGCATCCTCCCAAGCTTTGGCGAGGGGACCCGTGAGTGTGATTTGCTGTTCGGGGATCACCGGCCGATCAGCGGCCGCCATGTATTCTTCAGACGGGAGGCGCAGGATGGTTTTTATCAGTTTTGGGCCGCTCGGATCACCCTTCGAAGCAGCGGCCTTACCAGACGGCTCACCGGTGGAGGAAGAAGGACGGTCGCCCAATCGCTTGAGACGCCACAAGGTTCGGGGAGGACTGGAGGGCGGCACCTCAGAGGTAGCCCTTGGAGAGCCAAGTGGCGTAGGGGTACTCTCTATAGAGACCGTCCCGGATAACACCGGAGCTTCATCGCCCCGCTCGGATTGTGGTTCATCAGATGGAGTTGGTTGAGAGGTTGCCTCCGGCTGTTTGCGCTTCCGAGTGGCCAGAGGAACGTCGTCGGCCGAACGGCCCTCTACCTCGACTTGAGCAGAGGGTTCTATGTCGCCCGCGACCTCGTCGTGAGAGGCAGGAGCGTCTAAGGCTTCGAGGACACCCTGTGTCCCCTCATCTTCTTCGCCGGCCGGCTCAGCTGAAGCCGAACCCCGCTCTGCGACCTCCCTATTCTTTGCCGCCTCGATCTCGGCGGCTCACAGTTTCAGCCGCTCGGTAGCCTTGGCGCGCCACATGACTTCAGCTGCATAAGCAAAAAATAAATCAGTTAGAACAAAACAAACGGGAAGATAAGGAAACTTACTCATGCTGCAGGGCAGATCGGCCGGGGTAGAAGACAAGCCGAATATATACATTACTCCCGGAAGGAGCAGCTTGTCGATGTGATAGCGCTGGCCGACCAACCGATCGGCTGCATGAAGATAGGCCGCATCGCCTCTAAATTTGCCGAGCTCTGGTTGCGCTGGCATCGCCGTCTGCCATTTGATACGGAAGGTCGGTGGCTCGGGGAAATGAAAGTAAAAAAAGTGCTCCTTCCAATGTTTGTTGGAACTCGGCATGTTATCAAAAAGGACGAAACCTATTCTAGATTGGAAAACAAAAGTACCCCACTCGGCTTGTTTGGGGTAGTAGAAGTAGTGGAAAACTTTGGGGTCTAGGGGAATGCCGTTCAGCTTAAATAGAATTATCACCCCGCTTAGCAGCCTTATGGAATTCGGAACTATCTGGCCGAGCGGGATGCGGAAGTAATTACAAACTTGCACGAAAAACTTATGGGGTGGAAAGCGTAGCCCGGCCAAAAATTGGTCTCGGAAGAAGAGAATGGTGCCGGGCGGCGGTTCATGAGGCCGATCGACCGGTGTGGCTAATACTATGTGGTGGTCGGAAGGGATGTCGTAAGTCCGAATGAGACGCAGTGCATCCTCCTCGTCAAACCGGCTCTCCATGGTCGTGTACCATAGACCAGGAGCGCCGCCGGTCGATTGCGAGGTGCTAGTCATGGTCGAAAGACAAGAATGCGGACCAAAAGGGAAGGTTCGAACAAGGAATGAAGGGAAACCGACTGAATGAAAGGATTAACAGAAAGAAGAAAACGTAGGGAGCGAGGAAAAGGGTCTTACGAGCAAAAGGGATGATCGACTGGGGCCTGGGGGTTGCCGAAGAGTTGAGGAGCGAGGTCGCCGGAGAAGAAAGAGAGCAGAAGGGTGCTGGAGGAGGATGAAGCAACAATGCGGCGAAAAAGGAATCACGGGCTTTATATCGCCGCCCGAGAGCAGCCTCCACCGCCCTATTCAGGTCGTAAAAAACGAGACCATCATCCGGCCGTTCGTTTCAAACGGCGGATGTCCCATCGGAGGTGACGCCACCGCCATACCCTGACAAAAGCAGGATCGTCACGTGTCAGCAGGATACGGGTCACATTTAATGAGCACCCCTTACCGTGCGCAGTGCACGTGATTTGCAGTAAAGGAAAGGATCTGGTAGGGATTTCAAGGGAATACAAGGCACGAGCAAGGCACCGCCGAACGGATGAACATCCCTGAGCCTGGCCGAGCGGACTAATGTATCGGTCGTCACTCAGTCAGATCAGCAGTCCAGTCAGTCGGACTTCGCCTCCTTCGACTAGACTTGAGGGGGAGGCAAGTGATCCGGCGGTTAGAACAGGGGGCCCCCATTCTGAGGTGTCAATGCCACGTGGCAGTCAAAAGGCCAGGTGGCCGACCAGAGAAGGATGGGCCGACCTCCCGGCCGGTCGACTGGTGAATAACGGACAGCAAAAGGCGCCCCGACAGAGGTCGGGGTTCCGACGCTCAATGGAACAATAACGAAGGGCCGATCGGACGCCATGATCGTCCGAAGACAATGTAACATACTGCTAGTAGTCCCTATATAATATCTTACCGAAGATCTCCCCAGCATGCCGATGAAGAGGGAAGGTCGGACGTGATGTAAGGGCCGTCCGGCCAGGCGTAAGAGGAATGCTGGCCGGACGGACGCCTCGTCCCGCCGGTCGGACGGACGCCCCGGCCTGTAGTCGGTAAAGAAGGACAAGAACATCTTATGACAGCTGTCAAGTCCTATGGCTAGGCCATACTCCAAGTCTGACAAAGAGGTGTTCTGTTGTCCCATCGAAGACGTGCTTGGACTGTAGCAGTATGGCGTCAGGTAAGCTTTCTGACAGACACATACCGAGGTATGGGCTGCGGACACGTATGCGCCTCGGTGGGCGTGCAAGAGCTCTTTCACCGCTCTATATAAAGCCTTATACTTCGCCGGAGGTACGCGTTCAACACCTTTGGAGCCACTCTTTTTTGCTGCTTGCTTGCCTGACTTGAGCGTCGGAGGGTCGCCGCCGGGAACCCCTTCCCGGCCCGACTTCTGTGCAGGTTCGTCGGAGGTTCGTGCAACCAGTCGAAGATCCACGTCAGCAGCCGGGGAGAGCCACGTGCCCAGCGTCCGTTGATTCAGCCTTCGGACAGGATCACTAATTATTCAACGCATTTAAATACTGTTATTTGTAAATTAGCTACAACAATTAATTTCGATCTCCTAATTTAACGAAATAATTGAAATTCATTCGTGAAAGAAGGGAGTGAAAGCTTTAGACATTAGCGACCGCTATTTAGAATTGGTAGCTAAATAGCGACCGAAATTAATTTTCAGTCGCTACTTAGCTACCGATTCTAAATAACGGTCGCTAATTACCTACCGAAGTTTTAATTTCGGTCGCAATAATTTACCCCTAAATGCCTACGCAACTACAAGACTCTCTGGTTGAGACCGAAAAATTAAAGCAGTCGCTAATTTTACATTTCAAATTTAGTTTGTCGTTTCGTTGCTAATTTAGGGACCAAAATTATATCGGTCGTTAAGTTAACGACCGAATTATATTCGGTCCCTAAATTTGGGACCGACTTTATTGCGGTAGTTAAATTAACGATCGAAATAATTTCAGTCGCTAAATCTGTTGCTATTATAACTTTTTCTTGTAGTGGAGTGATGTTTAAAACAGTGTTCGAAAAACCCTTTTCTAGGGTTATCGATATCGTTGGCACCTTAATTAATTAAGTATCCTCTTAATCGATTACCACATCAGCAAGCTGCATAAATGGTTATATTTTCAGCCTTAATCGACTACCCTAGTCGATTAAGTCTTACTAAATCGATTAGCCAGATCGATTCAGCAATATTTTATTCGATCGCAAGAAAGAGTTTAAGCGATCAACCCGATTGCTTAAGTTTCGAACAAAAACATTATGTTCGAACCAAAAGGTACCGTAAGTGATTACGTTAATCGCTTGCGGTGTCCTAATCGATTCCACCAATCGATTACGCATGCCTTCATGTGATTCTAGGTTTAAGTGATTAGCCTAATCGCTCAAGTTATGGTAATCGATTATTGAACCCTAACTACCAAATCTAGGTCTAGGGTTCCCTTACCTAACATCCAGTCAACCTTGACATGTTGGGACTCCTCATTACTTAGTATCTGGTCAATCTTGACCTGTTGGGACTTCTTCACCAAGTGTTAGGTCAATCTTTTGACTCACTTGGACTTTTCTCCTTGCGCCAAGTGTCCAGTCAACCTTGTCTCACTTAGACTTCCCAACGCCAGATGTTCAGTCAACCTTGAACCACCTGGACCTCCACATGTCTAACTTCACTTACCAGGACTTTCCTCTGCCTAGCTTCACTTACTAGGGCTTTCACCTGACTTCACTCACCAAGATTTTCCACCTGCCTAGCTTTACTTACTAAGACTTTCACTTGACTTCATTCACCAGTATTTTTCATCTCCCTAGTTTCACTCACTAGGACTTTCACCTGGCTTCACCCACTAGGATTTTCCATCTGCTTAGCTTTACTCATTAGGACTTTTCATCCGTCTGACTTCACTTACCAAGACTTTCAACACCAAGTGTCCGGTCAACACTGACCCACCTGGATTTTCTCTTTTGCCAACCTTCCCGTTGGACTTGCTCTTGTCTAACCTCCAGTTAGAACTTTTTCAATCAAGTATCTCGTCAACCTTAACTTACTTGATCAATCTCCACACAAGGACAATTGTAATTGCAATCTCCATATATTGCCAAATATCAAAACCCAAAAATTAAAATTCAAACTTGATCCAACTCAAGCTTAGTCAACCTGATCAACTTTAACCCAAGGGATATTGCACCAACAATAAATCATATTTATCCAACCTAAAAAATTAAATAATTTAAGAATTTTATCAATTCAAAAAAAACTATTATCAAAACATTTGAATATGAAAATTTTAGTTAATAATTTTACATCTCATAAATAGAAAAATTAAATTTTATATAAAAAATTATTTTTTAACATTAATATTTTAATTTATTTTAAAAAATATTAAATCCACCATTGTCATTCCAAATTAAATGGAAAAGGGTGGGGAAATATTTTTTAAAACAATATGTCTATTTTTTTCACCTAGAATTTCAAATAGATTTGAGAGCTCATGGGGTTGAGCTTATCATCTTCAAAATTAGTTGGTTTGAAAAATTAAATACTTAAATTATAAAATACATAGAGTAATTTTTTTATTATTTTTAAGCGTGATGGTAAAAGATAGGATGAGTTTCCTTGATAATAAGGGTTCAAATACACTAGTAAAGTTTGAAAAATTTATGACATTTAATCTTAAGATACATACCTACGTTTTAATATTGATGACCAAAGAAAATTTTTTATATAATCGGATCAAAAGTCTCTAAGATTAGTAAGTATTTTTTGTTTTATCTAACAGTACGTTCAACAAAAAAGCACCGAAAAGTAAATAACAAATAAATTTTGATGGGATGATTTTAGAGGTAGATTTTTAAATATGCATATTTTGTATTGCTAGACGAATTAAAGAAAAAGTCATTTATTTTCAAAATTAGTCGGACGAAATTTAGAATTATTAAAAAAATAAAATATTTTTTTTAATATATATTTTACTTCTGATGGACTATTCGTTTGAATTTTAATAAGGATAATTAGGGATAATTTTGATGGCCGGACTTGATTATGTATAATTGTATTTTGAATTTTGATGCCCTATAGTCAGACTGAATTATTCTTTGTAATTCATTTGCTCAATACTTGCTAGTGCATGTCAAAAAATATAAAAACTAAGTTTGAAGAAAAAGTATATGTTATTTTCTAATAGATTAATCATCTGTCCCTAAAATTTTTTTATAATAGATTAGATCATCTGTCTTTAAAAATTTTTTATCTCCGTATCTCGTTCGTCACCCCAATTTATTATCGGTGGCCTTTGACCGTCGGCAACACTATATCCTAAGGAAGATGAATCCATGGAGATCACAACTGATACGATTAATACTGAAATTCTTTCGGATCTGAGTAGACTTTTCTCTACTGTTGATCAACTCTTGCTCAGATTTAACTGGATTCTGGAGTTGATCGCACTGCGATCTCCCTAGGTTCACCCTCTCTTAGGGTATAATTCTGAACAAGTCGGAGACCGCCAATGATGAATTGAAACGACGAGTACGACACGATGATGAAAAATTTTGGAGATCGAGTATCCGATCTCCTTTTGAAAAGGGCCTCTTGTCCTGCCCCCTTTCAACTTTCTACACTGACAAATTGAATATCAACACTTAAAACTTCTCTTTGTGTTTTTTTTTTTTCCTTTTTTTGTTTGGTTGGAGAAGGCCAACACTCATTTCTTAGAAACAAAACCATGCATTTTGTTGTCTTCCTAGTGCTGTTAACCTAATGCCAATCTCACTATCACAAAAGCAAAGTATCTAAATCCTGAAACATATTGTTACTATTTTTCAAACTTCTGACAACAGCAGATCAAATGCAGCCA
Source organism: Zingiber officinale (assembly GCF_018446385.1). Lineage (NCBI taxonomy): Eukaryota > Viridiplantae > Streptophyta > Magnoliopsida > Zingiberales > Zingiberaceae > Zingiber > Zingiber officinale. The sequence goes on along the minus strand of NW_024589884.1, from coordinate 18,809 downwards.
AACAGACCAGACAAAGCCTGCCATGCCTCTGGATAAGATCATAAGCCACCCTCAAATTTTGCCAATTCATGGATCATTCAAAAACTGCATGAAGCTTTGACCTGATCTATCAAGCCTTGCTTTTCAAGATCCAATCTTCCCTGATGTCTTCTGATGGCTTCAGTCCAATACATTTTGTTTTTCCTACTAAGCAGCTAGCTACCACCAAGTCAATGGTCCTTATCTTCTGATTCCTGCAGCTTTACCACTATTTCTTCATCACCTTCACCCTTCATCTCCATTCATTCTCATCTTTCTTCCCCATTCTACCTTTCCAAGCCATGAAATCCACCAGAAGAAGCTGCTCCTCTTATTTCAGCTTCATTTATCTCACACTCTTCTTCCTCAGAAGCATTAAAGCTGCTCAAGAATCTGACAGGGTCTTTAATCTCCCTGGCCAGCCAACTGCTCCACCCATCTCTCACTTCGCAGGTTACATTACAGTGAACGAACGAAATGGCAGGGCCCTCTTTTACTGGTTCTTTGAGGCTCAAACTTTGCCATCAAAGAGACCTCTTCTCCTCTGGCTCAATGGAGGTTATCTATTTAATGCATCTCACTTCTGATTTCAGGTCTTTCAGTTCATTTAATGTGCCTCTCCTTCATTTTCAGGCCCTGGCTGCTCATCCATTGGCTATGGAGCAGCTGTGGAATTGGGGCCTCTCAGGGTCAGTACACATGCAACAGGGCTTCAGTTCAATAAATATGCTTGGAATAAAGGTTCCCTATTACTCCTTTCTGAAAATTTTAAGATCATGGTTCCATTTTTAATTTTATATTGCTTTTGTTTGTTTTCAGAGGCAAATTTACTGTTTGTGGAGTCTCCTATTGGTGTTGGATTCTCTTACACTAACACATCCTCTGATCTATCAAAATTAGATGATGGATTTGTGGGTAATCAACTTGTGATATCATTTCAGAATATGTTACAGGTTTATGCTTGTTGAAATGATTGAATTATGATTTTTTTTGTTTGTTCTTCTTGTAGCTGAGGATGCTTATAGCTTCCTTGTAAACTGGTTGAGCAAGTTCCCAGAGTACCAATCACATGATTTTTACATAGCAGGAGAAAGCTATGCAGGTGATAAACATTCCAAAATTATCATAGAAATACAAAATAAAATAAAATAAAAGGAACTGAAAACTGAAAAGTTTCAGAATGTATCCATCAATTAGGAGAAAAAAATTAAAGAGAATCAATAATGTCCTTGGTGGATGTCATTGCCATAGAAAAAGTAATTTGACCATATCATCATGCAAAGTGGATTGTCCTCATTCTCTTCTTTTCCTTTTGTATTCAGTATGTGGTTTTATGTTCTAAACTCATGTTATAGGTCACTATGTTCCCCAGTTAGCTGAGCTTGTGTATGATCACAACAAGGATGCAAACAACTTCCCCCACATTAATCTCAAGGGCTTCTTAGTAAGCACGCAAAAATATCGATATATCGAAAAAAAATTGTATTTTTTAGACTATTTGCTCAAAATGTATATATTTGTTGAAGGTTGGCAACCCTGAAACTGATGACTACTATGACTCAAAGGGGTTGTTGGAATATGCATGGAGCCACTCTGTGGTTTCGGACCAAGTTTACGAGCTCGCCAAGCGTGTCTGCGACTTCAAGCTCTTAGACTGGACAAATCGATGCAACGAGGCCATGAATGCTGTCTTCAAACAGTACAATGAGATTGATATCTACAACATTTATGCTCCAAAGTGCAACCTTCCTCAGTCCTCATCATCAGCTGTTGATCCTGATGAAAGTAGTGTCACTAAGGTGATCAATTTGCAACTCAATTCACCTTTTCTTTCTGATTGGATCAAAGGATCATAAACAATTTGGTGTGGTGTTGCAGAAAAGCTTGGCGAGGAGAATAAGAAGGTACTCAGGGTATGATCCATGCTTCTCGAACTATGCCGAAGAGTATTTCAATAGAATTGATGTGCAGAAATCACTACATGCCAATGTGACAGGAAAAGTTGGAAGGTGGAGTGTTTGCAAGTAAGTTTTATCCTCATATGTCTTCATAGACGGAAAAAAAAGATGGAAGAAAAGGAAAACTGAGTAGGGTTGATGCCATTGCAGTGACTCCATATTGGGAACATACAATTTCACAGTCCTATCTGTTCTCCCAATCTACTCCAAGCTCATAAGAGCAGGCCTGAGAATTTGGATCTACAGGTATATTTTAAATGAAGTGTAATCAGCCCATGAGCAAAGCTTGTTTGAACTCTGATGCAAGTCGAAACTCTAACATTGCAGTGGAGACGCTGATGGCAGAGTGCCAGTGATTGGATCTAGATACTGTGTTGAAGCTTTAGGCCTTCCTCTCGAGTCTCAGTGGCAGCCATGGTTTCTAAACCACCAGGTCATTGCTTTCGGCAAGACGAATTAGCCAATTGTAGTAAGATTCGCTTGTTGATCGTAAGTAATCATGTTTGCGGCTTGTTTGTTGTTGTTGTTGGTGTAGGTAGGAGGAAGGTTTGTGGAGTACAAAGGGTTGTCCATGGTGACAGTTAGAGGAGCAGGGCACTTGGTGCCACTGAACAAGCCACAAGAAGCTCTTGTGCTGGTCAACTCATTCTTGAAGGGTCAGCGTCTTCCAACACTTCGACGATAGATTGCTTTTCTTGCGAGATCGAATCGAATTCAGATGCAAGTTTAGATCCATTTTCTTGAAGTAAAACTGAGGTTTTGATGTAGTGTTGGTTTGAATTAACTGGCCAAAAATATTGGATGGAAAAAACAAATGGAATAATGATTATATATATATATATATATAAATTTGTGTCCATAATTACGGTAAATTAGAGAAAAATCCTCAATCATAATATTAACTTTAGATGCAATCCCTATGTCCAAAAAATTTTATTTCCACCCCTGCATGCAAAGTATTACTTGTTTCAACTCTCTCATGCAAATGTTATTACCTAAATTGCCCTTCAAATTTTGTAGGTACAAAAAATCCAAAATTGAATACAAAAGTCCAAAAACTAGTATAATTCTTCTTAAAGTCAGTATTTTATATTAAAATCGAGTATATTTTCTATCAAAATTGTCCTTCTTATTTTTTAGGTATAAAAAGTTTAAAAATAAGTATAATTTCTGTTAAATTCAGCACTTTACACTAGAATCCAACACTCTATACTAGGATCGAATATATTTTCTATCGAAATTAACCCTCATATTTTTTTGGTACAAATAGTCTAAAAATGAGTATAATTCCTATTAAATTTAGCACATTAAACTAAAATCGAGTATATTTTGAGGTGAAAAAAGAACCGTTCACAATTTAATAGAAAATATACTAGATTCTAATTTAATATACTGAATTTAAGAGGATTTATACTGATTTTTAGATTTTTTGTACCTAAAAATATCATGAACAATTAGATAAATATGTTTGACTTCGGAATGAAAATAAAGATTTTCATGGATGAAGACTGCATATAAAAATTTGTTTGTCAATAGGACTACATGCAAAATTACCCCTGATAATAATAATAATTAAATATTAAAATAATTAAATAATAATAATAATAATAATAATGAAGGGTATGGGATCGAAAACGCTAACATATGCCAACTGCCAGCGCATCTCGTTCTCTTTTCAATATGTCGAGTGGGTCCTACTAAGGAGGAGCGAAGTACTGCCACCTCAGCGCGTGAAGCTTACGAGTATAGAATGTCCGTGTGTTTATAGGTTCCCCGGTTCTCCCCTCTTCGCTATATTTTATTTTATTCAATCCTCTCTCTCTCTTCTTCGCTCTTCGTCTTCGCCGTCGCTATTCACTGTGCCGCCGACGAGGAAGAAGCGAACGCGGAAGCAGAGGAAGCGGGAGGCGTAAGGCGATCTCAATACGGCTCTTCTTCTCCTATCTCAATCTCCATTTGCAGGATCTCGTGTCCAATCGCCTCTTAAGGTAACTAATCAATAATCTCATCGCTTTACTTGAACGCCTCGATTGTGGTGTGCGAATAAGTCGTCGACCCTGAAAATTGACTTTGCATGATCGAATTCGGTTTTTGCCCCTTTTTCTCCTTGTCGGATTGGTTTTCCTTGCGGCTTGAAATGGAATTGGTAGATATATTGGTGCGGGTTCTAGGTTTTTTCGTATGTTGATGTTTTTATTATGTTCAGGGATTTGTCGGTTTTGATTCGATTACGAGTTTGTTGATTAGGTTTTCATTACTTGTATTTGTACGTGTTTTGTATTGTTGGGCTTTATGATGTTGTAGATAAGTAGATTGTCTGCCAAGTCTAGCAAGTCGATTGTTTTTTCCTTTTTGTCTGGCAATTGTAGAGTACATACAGAGCAGAGGACATAGTAAATATATGATCTAATAACGCTGAATCTTTGTGCACTTTAGGTATTAGTTGTCACCAGAAATATTCAACCTAGATGCTTATGAAAAAAAAATACTTGCTTCATGGATGTTCACTTAGGCAGTAGTTAGAACAGCTAGTTGGTTTTGTGCGGTTTTTTTTTTCGGATTGTTAATTGAAATATTCAATATAAGCAATAGCAATTACTAAATTAATCTTCTTGCTAATTTTATCATATTGCCTATCTGTTGAAATATGACCTAATCATCGTGAAACCCTATTTTTTCTGTGGAAGAAGGGAACATCTATGGTAACTTATATGTGCGACAACGTACTCAACATTAATGTCATCCTTCCAAACAGCCTTTTCTATTTGTTTCAATGTCATGGCGTCCATAAAGAAGTACTTTTCACATGTAGTTATCTCAATGCCTTTTGAAGACAGTAGTTAGTTGGCATGCATTCTTTTGTGAATTAATTTTCATCTCTCTTGAAGCTGATTTTTTAGACTTTAGGTAGAACGATGTGTTCTAGCGTTGTTTGGTTTATCAATATTTATTTTTCCTCCCAATATTGTCAATATTTTAACTCAGTTTGAGTTATGAGGATCCCTGAATAATTGGGCTAGCTTGTTTTTGCTGTTGTGTATGCTCTACCTAATAGCACAATAAGAATTTTGATTGTCTAGAAGCATCATTTACAAACAATGATGTTACATGTTTGGATATTTGAATGAGCTTAGAATGTTTCATGACAATCTCTTGTATGCACTAATTTAGATTTTCTAGGTGATCTTCTTAGATGTTGCATGGTATTCTTGTCATAATGTGTTAGTTTCTTTCACTTGCTTAAGTTCATGTTTTCAAGCCAATTATAGTTACAATTTCCTTTTTCTTCTTAATTCATGCCAAGTATTTGTTTGGTCTAAGTTGTCATTACTCCTGCAGGTGCTAACTTTTGTGGACAACATGACATGATATTTTGAGGTTCTTGTTGGACCTCTGGATTCTGCTGCTACACCTTTGTGTTGTTCATTTGCAGCATAACTCTATGGCTAGAAAGGGATACCAACAAAGGAATGGGTTGAATTGTAATACACCTGACCATACTGCTGTAATTTCAGATTCAGTTAAAGAAAAATCAGAGATACAAAATGGAATGCCTGCTGAAACTGATCACCTAAATACTGATAATCTTTGTCATTCAAGGAGTCCTGGTGCAAAGACAAAAAAAACTAAAGCAAATGGCAAAAAGAACAGACAACGAGCTGGGCATGCTCTTGCTGGAGAGAAATCAGATGATGAAAACCCAATTTTACCTCAAACAATGGATAAGTCTCGCAATTTACATGATCTTTCAAGGAGCAAGCCTTCTTCAGATGCTTCCAAGAAAGCAGGAACTGATGGAACTTTTTCCAACATTGATGGACTGCATGTTGAAAGTAACAATGCAACTTTCATAGCCATGGCTTCAAGGAACTTAAGATCTTCGGTCCTATATGTTTCTACAGCAGCTACTCATTGGCTTGAAGAACAGAAACCATGGTTCAAAGCAATAAATTCTGTTATCCACAAGAGTCAGTGTTATGCTCGTGCTAAACTTGGACATGCTTATCCTATTATTTTGGCATGGGCTATGTATTGTGGTAAATTGGTTTTGCTTCTATCCATGGTTTGGCTGGACTGCAGTATTCGAGGTCTTGATTCTCTGTTACGGTTGGGAACAACATCTTTCCTTACAACAGTTTGGTGCAGCATACTTTCAATTACTGCAATGATTGGATTTGTGAAAATGATAATAGTCATGGTAAATTACAACTGTTAATTCATTTGATTCTTCTTTTGGTTAACTAGTTCACAGTAAAATATATCCATTTACTCTATGCATGCCAAAGCTGACCTCACTTAGTGGAATAATGTTTGGTTGTTATTGTTGTTGTACTCTATGCCTACAAAAACAATCTTCAACACTTCTCTGCATTTCTTTTCTATTTGCTACATTCCTCTTACTTGATAGTGCCTTTTGTTTTTGCTGTACTGCACCTGGTTGCTCCAGATGTTGTACTGCATCTTGAGCTCACTTGTTACTCCCTTGATTTAGTTTGTTTCCATGCATTGATACAAAGGATTGATAGAAATTGTTTGATCAGTAAAGTTCGACTGTAATTGGACTTGCCTCATGCTGGTCGTACTCCCTGATGAGCACAAGTCCACAGGTAGTATGGTCAATGAACTCTGATTGTTGTCATGCATAAATGACAAATTTAAAAACCAAATTCAAGAGTTTGAAGATCCACTACCTTTTATCTTAACAAGACATAACTATAGCCTTAATCATTCATATGTTTGTTCATGTGCATAAACTTTTTGTTATATGGTTGAGATTTTTTTATTGTTCCTTCTTCACCTTTTCTTTCATCTTCTGTTCTCACTGTTGATGTATTTCTCTTTCTTTGGACATTGTTTCTAATAATTTTGCAGGAATGAATTGTCGTTGACACTTTTGTTTACTTGAAGTTTAGTATTTGATTGTTTACCTTTTTATAAGTCTTAGAATTTTAGTTATCCTTTATGAACAGGTCATTGCTACTGCAATGGTAATTGTCATTGGTATTGGATTATCAATTCTGATTTTGGCTGTCCTTGCTATGGGGATCTTGTGGTTCTATGGCAGCTTTTGGGTAACAGGGTTTGTGTCAATTCTTTCAGGTAGCCTCCAGTGCTTATAATGATACTAAGGCCCATGTGAAGTACAACAATAGCTAAATTGGTCTATTGACACTTTACTTTCTCTTACACAGGAATCACATTTGTGCTCGGACATGATCGGATTGCCCTCCTTATCACCACACTATATTCTATGCACTGTGTTAGATGCTACTTAGGATGGCTTGGGCTGTTCTTCAGCCTTAATGCTTCTTTTATTTCCACGGATTTTCTTATTTACTTTCTGAAGAATAACATTAATGACTATAAGTCTGGCAGTTCTTCAGGGGAAGCTAGGCAAAACCAGAGTCAAGCTGGCTTTTCCTTTAGGGAGTCTTCTCATTCTTCACATGGGGGCGATGCTTTCCATTCTTCATCTAACATGCCACCTGATCGTAGCTCAGGCTTTCCTTCAACTAGTGGAACTGAGGAATTGACCTCTGAAGATGAAGTGGCTCGGTTGTTGAAGTGCTCAGATCACTATTCAGCTCTAGGTTTCTTGCGCTATGAGAATGTAGATGTCACTCAACTCAAGAGAGAGTATAGAAAGAAGGTGATAGTTGCAATCTATCAACTTTTTGGTTTCTGCTTATCAGTACATATTTTAACTAATTAATGTTCACAAACTGGCTTAGGCAATGCTTGTCCACCCTGATAAAAATATGGGTAACGACAAAGCTGCAGAAGCATTTAAAAAGCTCCAAAATGGATATGAGGTGGAAATCCTTATCTTTTTTTCTCAATGCAAGTTATATATTTTCTTCTCCTCTTATCCATTACCCAAACATTCATTAATGTAAAAAACAACAAAAATTTATCCTGATCATTTTTATCTTATCAGGTTCTGTTAGATTCTTTGAAGCGGAAAGCCTATGATGAAGAATTGAGAAAGGAAGAGCTATTGAACTATTTCCGAAGATTTCAGAATTCTCCACGACAGGTTGTCTATGCTCTCTTTTTCTTTTCTTTTCTTTTATTTTATTTTAGCTTTATTGTTGCAAACCTTTTAGCTTTGTAGCTGTCATATGAGAAGTGCATGTTGCTAGTCAAAATGTAGATTATCTTGGATCAGTAAAATCTTGGTGTTGATTTTCTAATATGGATGTAAAGCAATGAATGGAATACTTCTAGGTGGCTCAATTACCTGAAAACTGTGACAGTAACCAATATATAAGAAGTGTTGTTCTCTTTCCTATTCCATTCAGTTTTAACTGCTAAGGCCATGTACGTGTCTTTCTAAATCATCTATATTTGATCACCAGTATAAGTTTCATTTCCATAGTGTTGGATTTTGGGCATTACTGTATATAGGGAAGGGAATAGCTAAAACACCATAAAGGGTTTGGAAGAAAATTGTTGTTATTGATTTAAGGAGAAAGGAGCAAGCATTATGCTTACGGCTGGCTGGTTATTATTAATGCATGAGGCTCATATAGTTTACGTAATCCACAGACCTCTCAGATGAAGTTCAATGTTTTTTCAGACATTATCTAGACTGTCGGATTGCACTATTCTATGACTGAGATTAAGTTGAACTGGTTAACTCAATAAGTTGTGTTAGATTGGGTAAACTCCAGTTAAATTCACAAGTTAACTCACTTGGTAATTCTTAAATCAAAATTACCTAGTGAAGGTAGCTAGCAAGGTGAAATACAGAATGAAGCTGTGAAAATGCAATAGACTATGGTGGTGGAGGATCAATAGATATTGCACCTTTGTGTCTGAGAAGATATATCCGTTTCTGCAGTCCATCCATCCGTGCCCATAGTAGCTCTTGGCCTATAGCAGAGTGATCAACATTATATCCTTTAGTACTCATCTGTTTCATCTACAACCAAGTTTTATCTCACTAGGTGGGGTTGGCTGTATTGATCCTTTTACGCTATTAAGCTCTATTTTCTACTATATCATCATCTATATTTAAATAAATTTTATCTTGTTTTATTATTACTAATCAAGTCTTTTTTGGTCTTCCTCGTTTGATATGCATATTTGTCATAGTTTCACATCGCCTAATTGAAGCATTTATTGATTACATGCCCATACCATCTTAAACGATCTCTCGAAATTTTCCTCAATAGATGTAACTCCAACTGTCTCTCTAATGCTCTCATTTCTTATTTTCTCCATCCTCGTATGTCCACACATTCATCTTAACATCCTCATTTCTACAACTCTCATCCTTTGCTCATGTGAGTAATATCCCAACATTCAGCTCCATATAACATAGCAGGCCTAACTGCGATTTTGTAAAACTTTCATTTAAACTGCAGGATGGGTGAAATGGAGGGGAGCGTTGAGTGTTTTATGTCACCGTAAAGTATCTCTTAAACTTAAAGATAAATTCTATAAAGCTGAATGTTGGGCTATGACTCGAGCACATGAGTAGAAGATGAGAGTTGCAGAGATGAGGATGTTAAGGTGGATGTGTGGACATACGAGGATGGGCAAAATAAGAAATGAGAGCATTAGAGAGAGTCGGAATTGCATCTATTGAGGAAAAACTCCGAGAGACACGTTTAAGATAGTACGGTCATGTACTTAGACGACCAATAAATGTTCCAGTTAGGCGATGTAAAACTATGATAAACATGCATATCAAACGAGGAGGACAAAAAAAGACTTGGTTAGCAACAATAAAATAAGATAAAATTTATTTAAATATAGATGATGATATAGTAGGAGATAGAGCTCAATGACGTAAAAGGATTTATACAGTCGACCCCACCTAGTGAGAAAAGGCTTTGTTGTTGTTGTTGTTTACGGTCATATAAAACACTTGACGCTCTCCTCCATTTCAACCATTCTACTTGTATTCTATGTAAGATATCTCTCTCAATCCCTCCATCATTTTATAAAAATGATCCTAAATATTTAAAACTCTTGGTTCGGATAACTCATCATCTCCTATCTTAACAATTATCTCATTACGTCTAATATTGCTAAATTTAAATTATATATATTCTGTCTTTATTTTACTAAACCTAAAACTTTTCCCCTCTAGTTTTTCCCGTCAAGATTTTAGTTTAGTATTTACTCCTTTACATGTTCCACCTATCAAAATAATATCATTTACCAAAATAATATTATCCGCAAATAACATACATACTGTGTTTTGAATGTGTGCAGTGAGTTCATTCATAATTAGTATAAAAAGATAAGGATTTAGAGCTGATCCATTGTATGCAGCCTTACCCTGCTTTTTGCAAGAGGCTCTTTCTAGGATTCTAACTCGTGACCTTTTGGTCACATGACAACAACTTTACCGTTGCGCCAAGGCTCCCCTTCTATTGGAAATGCTTTAGTTACTTCACCTAAATCTTACTCTGGTCATTACATCTCGTACATATCTTTAATTAGTTCAATATATGTTACGTTAGCACCTTGTTTTTCTAGAATTCTCCATATAATTTCTCTAGGAACTCTACCATAAACTTTTTCTAAATCAATGAATCCCATGTCTAGATTTTATTTTTGCTCCGTGTATTTTTAATTAATTGTCTAAGAAGATGTATATCTTTTATTATCGACCTTCCAGCCATGAACCCAAATTGATTTTCGGTAGGTCTCCTTCCTTAATCTTTTTTGTATTACTTTTTCCCAAAGTTTCATCTATATAGTACACTCTACAAAATACAATGATTAGCAAATTAGCATCTCATTTAGTTTTCTGCCTTTTCTTTGAATGTTAAATGTTCTTTGGTTTAAAACCTATATCATATGTAGCATTACATTATCAATTCTGTAGCTGTATGGTGTTAATTTTTTTTCTACTTAAAATTTAAAGTATGATATTAAGGAGTTGGAGTTACTGAACATTGCTAAGCATATAAACATATCTGACTCTCACAATCATTCGTTGAGCACTAAACTGACTGGATCATTTTTTCATTTTTCCTGAACATCTGAAATAATGTATGAATCAGTTTAATATGTAACATACGAACTCGAGCTTATCTTTGCCACATCTATTATAGTTTCCATTAGCAGGAGCTGCAAGTAATATTATAGAATTGGTTTAACCGTTTCTCTATTTATGAGTATATTATTGTGAAACTTATTCTGTCTATGATTCATGATTGCTATAAGTAGGTTTTAGAATTTTATGATCTATGGATCGTGAGTTTATGAAACTTCATATTGTATAGGTAGGCCATCATAGGAAAGCATGTTTGGCAAACTTGGTCACAATATTCTTTACTAGAATGCATGTTAATATACTTATCTACATTGGATGTGGGAGCTCTGTTTATTTGTTGGTATTAAGTTTCTAACAGTCGTTTCTTTGCAGAAAGGGAAACATGGTATTTTCAGACCAGGATTTAGTCATTCTGAAACAGAATATGAAGGCTCGTACAAAGGAGAATCAAGAAGAATAGCCTGCAAGAAATGCAAAGATTTTCACATCTGGATTTGCACAGATAAATCTAAATCCCAAGCAAGATGGTGCCAGGTTTTAAAATTGTACTCAGGCAATATACTCTTTTTTTTTCTTTCAAGACATCTCACAAATATCTTTGTGGTAGGATTGCAAAGAGTTCCACCAAGCCAAAGATGGCGACGGTTGGGTTGAACAATCTTCCCAACCTCTTTTATTGGGATTAATGCAGAAGGTATCTGCAACACCCATTGCTTCGCTGTCTTATCTCCATGTGATACCCATTTTTGTATATACTTCATGCATTTTGTCTCGATGTGAACTTTTCCAGTTGGATCTGCCAAGAGTGTATGTATGTGCAAATAGCAAAATTTACGAGGTGACGGATTGGTTTGCCTGTCAGGTAGGCTGTCCGACTTATTTAAAATTTTTAGTAGCTTTTAGACTGTAATACTCCAGGATTCAGTAATGCAAATCCAGGGAGCTTGATTTATTCCAGTTGTTGTTCTGGTTTTCATTGCAAACCTTCATCTGATTCGCTCTCTTTAAAATTATGGTTTATTTTGTAAATTGTTTGACAATTAAAATGATCTCATAACTCAACTTTTGGTGTCAGGGAATGAATTGTCCTGCCAACACTCACAAACCAAGTTTTCACGTCAACACCAGCCTAACCAAGCAAGCAAGCTTCAAAGGAACAGGTACAGCTTCATCTTCCGCCCCAAGAGACGAGACCATGACAGAGGAAGAATTCTTTGAGTGGTTGCAGAACGCGATGCAGTCAGGCATGTTCGAAACCAACAGCACCACTCCGAGCGAGAGCCCTTCGCCCGCGAATGGCAGCAGTTCCTCCAAGAGCAGCAGCACGAAGAGGAAAAAGAAAGGGAAGAAGCAATGGTGAACACAACCAACATAATCAAGGCGAGGCGGGTGCAAAGAACTGGGGTAAATTCATCCTCATACTTGTAGATGTGGTAAAATAATCTTAAAAGGAAACGACACCGTATCAAATATACATGCTCTCCGCCCTTTTGAATTTACTATTTTGCCGCTCAATTACTGCTACTTGTTATGAGCAATATTTTTAATTTGGCAATAACAGAAGTCAGAAGGTTAGCCTGTTCTGTGCCATTCATGGTCCATCTCAATACTAAAGATTTTGAAGTTAGCTACTAACTTTTGATGTTTTAATAAACTTATTCCAAAATTTTATTTCTAATAAACAAATTTTATGGATTCAATATCATAACAAATTTGGTAGGAAAAAATCGGTGAATATCTCTTAGTTATTTTCCCTTATTTCATCGATCAGAAATATTCTAAATATTAATTTATTTGACTGATGATGTGCTAATATTTTTTATAGATAGTCATGTCACCATCATGCACTTTCGACCGTTCCTTTGAGGCCGCCTCCTCCCCTATTCAACTACCACGAATCAAACAAGATTTCCGAGTCATGGTCGCTCCCAAACGATGGCAAAAAAACAGTATATAATTATTGAATGGAGAATTTCACTTTGCCCCCCAAATTTGCATGTTTTTACATTTTTTATCTTTGTGTGTCACGTTCTCTTTTTTAAAAAACTCTTCTCAAGTTTAAAATTTACACACTCATATTATACGAATTTATAAAGGTTGAGAGAGAAAATAAAATATATTAATTTGTTCTCCAAGCTTCACTTTAATAGTCGTGCGCGATAAATAATATCTCATTTCCATGTAAAGAGACAAGTTTTTCCCTTCTCTCTCATTCCCGCGGTAGCATATCTCAGCCCTGCTCAACCTATAAACCTCCGCCCTGCTCCAGCTCTGCAGATCTGAGGAAGGCGAGGGCTTCTCGTGAAAAAAGATTAGGGTTCTTGCTGCGGGATCTGATGCGTAAGTTCGTGGCATGAAGCTCCCGGATGGTTTTGGCTTTCCGGGGAACAAGGCGACGCTTCTCCGGTGTTGTTCGGTTGTTTGATCATTGATGACCTTGCAATGGCGCCCCTCTGAAGTTCGAGGCCCTTCTAACTCGGATGGAGATTTCAGGGCCGATTACGCCTGGCCAGGTGCGCGATTTTTTTCTTCCTTTTCGTGAGTTTTTGAAGCGATTTATTCTATCTCGGGGGGCAAAATGTTAGGATTCTCTAGGGTTCTTTTGTGATATTTTTGCGGTTTGGATATTGAGCGCATCAGATAATGTGATTTTGGGCATTTTCTTGCTGTAGATGGCGGTGTTGGTTGGATTCATCCCCATTCTTTTGGCATGGATGTATGCAGAAGCGCTAGAGTTCTGGAACAAATCAAGGTCACTTCTCCTCCCAGAATTCTGATGATGATCAGATTTGGATCGCGGCCTGATTTTTTTATTCTATATTTGTTTTTAAAATAAGCAGGCAAGCAACTGTCAATCCCACCGTCCCTGATATTTTACTCAAGGAAGAAGCCAAAAAACAATTGTTGGAGAGTGGCCTGTCACCGGAATCTTCAAGAGCTTACAAACAAAAAGCAGGACTTTTCAGGTTACTTGAAGCCTAAGAAAAAAAGAAAAAGAAAAAAGAAGCCTTAATGTTTTGTCGCTGTCACTCACAAGTGCACTTGTTTGATTTCACTGCCTAGATTTTTCATGATGGAGAAGGATTTCCTACTAGACAATCGCTTGACATTGAGAGCTGCGTAAGTATTGCCATGATATTCTATGTTAATGGGAATAGCTTGCTTAACTACCGAATTGCTGGTTTTCAGATCTGAATTTGGAGCCTTCTTGGTTTATTTCTACCTATGTGATAGAACTGATCTGTTTGGGGAGTCCAAAAAGGTTCTATTTCTTCACAACCGAATGAGAATGAATACATTTCAACTTTATCCATTTAAAGTTTGTGCTTCACAAGTTAGATGAGCATATCAATCACATGCTTCTTTAATCTGACAAAGGTTCCTGAACCATTATGCTCTTGCTCCAAACCACTCAAATTGTTGTAACAACTTTAGCTCTAAGGCCTCCCAGATCGATCTTTATAACAAGCTGTTATAAATGAATATCCAATTTGTTATAAAATTTCCTCCCTCTAAATTATTCGGGACAACGTGAATTTATTCTGAATAATTTCATTAAAACATCGAGATAAACTATCTCAGTAGATAGTGTTGAATGTTGTCAATATCTGATCTTTTGTTTTTAGGTAGATAAATTCTTGACTGATTACACATCACTGCAACTTCTTTTTTTTACTACACCATTTTTAGTGTTCCCAGACTTTGTAAGCTTTGTTACTTTTAGCCTGAAAAATCTGAGGAAAAGCAAGGGTTCATTTCGGGAAACAATATAGTTAACTAAGCACTTCTTGTAAAGATGAACATCATGTATTAGCAAGTTCTTGTAATTTCTTCAATCTGAGACACATAATTGAACTGCCTTTTGTCCTTTGCAGAACTACAACAGGGATCTTTTCTTTTTTCTGTTTTTCCTTCTCATCATTGTAGCAGCAATGACTTCTTTAAAGATCCATCACGACACTTCTCCATTCTCATCGAAACCAGTCCAATATCTCAATAGGCACCAAACTGAGGAATGGAAAGGATGGATGCAAGTAAGAGAACCCTTCCCCAAAGAAAGCATTTATGTTTCTTGTGCTTAGTTCCTATTTAGTTTACTAACACTACAATCTATCATCCTGGAAAATTTTGAACACTATAAAATTTAAGAACTCAGATTATTGAAGGCTCGACTGGAACTTGACACTCTCTTTCCTGTTCAGGTACTCTTTGTGATGTATCATTACTTTAATGCTAAAGAAACTTACAATGCAATTCGTGTTTTTATTGCTGCATACGTGTGGATGACTGGGTTTGGCAACTTCTCTTATTATTATGTCCGAAAAGATTTCAGCCTTGCGCGATTTTGCCAGGTGATAACCTTGAACATAAACAATGTTTATTCTTGTTGAAATATCAATTGTAAATCTGAAACCAAAACTTGTGGATTTTGTCATGTAGAACAGATGATATGGCGATTGAACTTTTTTGTAGCATTTTGCTGCATCATCCTTGGCAACCACTATATGTTGTATTACATCTGCCCTATGCACACATTTTTCACTTTGATGGTCTACTGCTCACTTGGAATTCTTAATAAATACAATGAGACTGGATCAGTGATTGCAATCAAAATTGCTGCATGCTTCTTGGTGATCGTTGCAGTGTGGGAGATTCCTCGTGTCTATGATTTCGTTTGGGCGCCCTTCACTTTCCTTTTAGGTGGGCATCATTAGAACTTGAGTGAGAGTCCACACTGTTTGCTTGATTCCGGTGTTTCCAAACTGATAGTGATAACCTTAAATTGCAGCATATAATGATCCGGATGCCTCAAGGAAGTACCCACCTATGCACGAATGGAATTTCCGAGCTGGCCTTGATCGCTATATTTGGATATTGGGAATGATATATGCTTATTTTCATCCAATGGTAAGTGCCTGACCATCTCAACTAACATGGTAGGATTCTTGTTGATAATTTGACAATTTTTAGTACAGGTAGAGGGATGGTTGGAAAAATTAGAACAAACAGAAGTGAAGCTGAGAACATTGATCAAAACTTGTATCTCTGCAATCTGCCTTGTGGTATTACTTCAAATGCAGGATTTGTTCCTTACTGAAGTCTTTCCACATGTGTGAAATATCTTCTTTTTGCTTTATCTAAGTGTTCTAATTCCAGGTTGGTTATCTATGGTATGAGTACATTTACAAGCTCGAAAAGTATACCTACAACAGATACCATCCATATACATCATGGATACCGATCACGTGTCGTATTCTCCATCTCATTCAATTTTTTTTACTATCACTGTGTTCTAATTCGTGCTGATACATCTCATTCTGCAACTACTGGGCAATCAGAGTATGTATCTGCTTGCGGAACATCACTCAGGAATTTCGAAGCTATACCCTCACCCTCTTCGGGTATTACTCTCATTCTTTCACAAGCATTGCAACTTTTGGTTGATTTTATTGGAGATTAGATAGCTGAATGTCTTGCTACAATAAGGTGGCTCGGAAAGATGACACTGGAGAGCTACATAGCACAGTTCCATATATGGCTAAGGTATGTGTTCCTTTACGTTCGTTTGAGTTCAAAAAAAAAATGCACCACCACATGTTACCCCAAAGCTTCCTGGATCCTCTTTGTGACAAAATGCAGATCAGGGAAACCAGATGCACAACCTCAAAAGCTACTGTCGATCGTTCCCAACTACCCGATGCTGAACTTTATGCTCAACACCATCATATTTGTCACTGTACATAAACATCGAACCTGATAATAGAGATTGGTACATGGCATGTAGATCAAAATGGAGTACTAACTTGTCTTTGAATTCCTTGTATAGGTTGCGCATCGAATATTTATTCTAACAAACAAGCTGAAGCCTGCAATGATACCGACCGGGGACAACAAGCAATTGCTCTTCAACTTGATTTCAGGAGTCATCATCTCTATCACCTTATATGCTTTGTCATTGGTTTTACTCAATCTTATGAATAAACAGGTACATTATGCACATGCTTCTAATCTAAATAAATAAATCTCTCTCTATTCGGTGAACTTAATGTTGTTTCATTCGTCTGCAGAAAATATAGGAATTTGAGTTCTAAGCAAGAACTTGACGGTGAAGTAGAATATCTGTTGTGTTTTGTTGATATGCAGGTTTAGTGTACAGAGTGGAATTAAGGAAATAGAATTGTCATCAGATTTAAGGCGTTAATGGAATATTTAGTGACGATTATTATTTCATAAACAGCTTGATTATAGTACTACAATAATAATAATCAAGTATTTTCTCACTAGGTGGTTGGATAAATCTTTTTACGTCATTAAACTCCATCTTTTATTATATCATCTATATTTAAATAAATTTTATTTTATTAATTTTTAGATTAAATAGGCAATTTAAGCTGCAACTGAAAATGTAAAATATATTCCTATATGAAAATAATGGCATACAAATAATATACTACACTTTTTAATAAAAGTGATTAATTAATTTTTTAAAACAAAATAATACAACAAATTCTCTCTGCACTTTATTCCTTCAACTTACATCATTAGTCATTGTTAACTCACTGCTTGTGTTTTTCAGCTCATAATTGGTCATTATCGGCTTGTGTTTTGCCAAGTAAAAGTACTTACTGACATGATTATGAACGTCTCATCATAAGACACTTTAACGAAAACGCCGATGAACTAGAACTCAGCAGGCGGCCCAGGCTGATATTTTTAGCAATGTGGAGCAAACTTCACCAACCTAAAACATTGCAGGGGAATTAGTTGACAACTCGAAGAAACAATAACTGAAAACATATGGATCATCAGGAAACTTAAATCTCACCCTTCGGTTCTTAACATCAATGCACTATTCCAGTCGGTACAGACATATAGTTATAATATTAATGATCAAATTCAGATTTTAATGAATGACAAATGAATTAAAGTTAGATATTATATTTATCTAACTTTTTTACTGAGTATGTAGGAATTGATATGTCTTGAGTATCTGACACTAGACTGAAGCCCAGTTAGGTCCGAGAATCTAATAACTGACACGAAGTCAAGATAAATCAAGGTGTGACTAGATATCTAATACAAAACTCAGCTGGGTCTGCAGGATTTGACAACTGACCGAAGTTCAATTGGATCTGCGGACCTGACAACTGGCAAGAAGACCTAGTGGGTCAAAAGACAAATCAATTGATTGCAAATGATACGTAAATGTGAGTGAGGAGAGTGATCCAGTGAGAACGAGTCCTAATGAGACTATAGGCACGGTCCAGCTTAGAGCTATTTTGGATGTCTAAGCAGAGATCTTAACTAGATCTTGATCTTTAAAAAATATGTTCTAATTAATAATTATTTTATTTTAATTGTGCTAACTCTATTTTATAGGTTATTTTTTATTTTTTAAACTAATATATTTTACAAGAGTGAAGTGCAAAAGTAAAGTTTCAATATCCGATGTACCTCCGAGGTGCGCAGAGGCATCCTGGACCTAATGGAGGTGCCTGTGCATAGATTTGAGCGAAAGCATCCTGGAATGCACTGGAGGCACCTCGAAGGTGCATTAGATGTACTTTGGAACGAAACAGTAGTCATCGGAGCTGATAAGAGGCCAAAGTTTACAAGATTAAATTTGCAGATGGAGGTGCCTTTAATACTCTTTAAAAGGCATGTTCGACCAACACTTGATACATAACTTTCCTACGAGCTTCCATGATCATCCTAGTGTGCCGTCTTTGTGATACTATTGTGTTGCAACTCTGCTACGCTCGACTACTACAGACGAACCAACACTGACACTCGAGCACAACCAAATTTCTATCTTC
>NW_024589883.1:0-92248 GCF_018446385.1 Zingiber officinale | reverse complement strand
TACATTATTTTTGGCTCTTACAAACAAACAAGAGTTTAAACTCAAAGATGATTGCAATGTGCAAAAATCAAACAAAAGTGCAACAAATTGTATACTTCGCTTGTCATTCTTCCTCTATCGTCGAACATAATGAACACAACCAAAACAAACAATCCTTTGGCTCAGCCTGTTGACTACCCTCAGTCTTTGCTCTAACTGAATCGGCCATGTACTGGACAACAGCCTACCGAGCAAAAAAAAAACAATGAATTTGTCAAGAAAGAATCATAATTGTATCGAAAGAACTAAAGAACAAGACTTATATTTACCTGAGCTCCTAATTTAATAACATCTTTCGGTGGCATTTCCAACGGAGTTTCATCTGCATTGAACATTCTTAGTTTCGCCAGAAGACTGAAAGAATCAGGCAATATTCTTATTTGGTTGCTGCTTATGTCCAACTCTTCTAGCATCTCTAGGTTCCCGATTGATCTCGGCAACATTCTCAAATCAGCAAAGTTCCTTCCGACATCCAACTTTACTAGACTTTTGACCAAGCAAAGGCTCTCAGGGATCGACTCAAGCTCATTGAAGCTGACATTGAGTTCTTTAAGCTTAGAAAGTGAAGACATAGTACTAGGCAATGATTTAACTCTATTGTAGTGCAGTGTAAGAATTTCCAAGCACTCGAGTTTCCCGATCGCTTCAGGTAATGCTTTTAGCTGATTGAAATCTAACCTGAGCTCGATGAGAGCAGTACACGATCCAATAGTGTAAGGGAGCTCTTCAAGTTCATTTGTCTCGATGTTCAACCATCTCAAATTTGTTAGGTTCCCTATTGTGTGGGGAAGAACATAGAACTGGTTAGAACTCAGATCGAGGTTGACTAGATTTGTAAGGTTCCCAAATGTAGAAGGCAGAGTTTTTAGGCGGTTTGCATGCAAATCGAGATCGATCAGATTGGATAGTTCTCCAAATGATTCAGGTAGGTTTATGAGTTGATTGGAGTGGATGTCAAGCTTTGTTACGCATTTCAAGCTTCCAATAGACGTTGGAAGAGCCATGATTCGGTTCTCTGATATCTTCAATTCAGTGGCTTCTTGTAATTTTCCAAGTGAGTTTGGAAGCCACTCAATTTGGTCCATTAGCTTGCCTTGGAGATCAATGACTCGAACTCCTTTCTTAGCTGAAGTTTCAATTAAGCTTGCCACTTGGATGAGGCTTAGCTTTGTATCGCCATTAACTATAGGGAGAATGAGACAGATTTTGAGAGCATGAGGATACCAAAAATTCAAATATCTATGTAGAGTGAATAGACACAATGAAACAACAAATTTATATCCCAATAGTTTGAGTTTGGCTGAGTGAATCTTATCATGCTAAACAAATTAAGGTCGCTTAGATTAATCATACTTTAAACTCTAAATGAGCCAATCCATCAAGTTAAGAAATCTAGGTCGTCTTTGAGCATTCCAAAACACCAAGTTGAATCTTTAACAAGGCAACAAGTAAGAAAATATAATAATATTACCTAAGATTTTTTACCTAGCAACAATCAAATGGTTAATCACAAAGGCATGCATGATCTTAAATTGTTAGATAGTACCTTAAAGGTTGGCATGAATCTTGCTCTTTTTTACTTATTTATTTTAGCAAAATGGCAATGGAATTCGAAAGGCTTGAAGAAAAATTTGCCTTGGGACCTTCAAATTGCCCCGTGCTTACAACTCTATGAGCTCAAGAAGCACTCTTCACAAACAATCATTCAATCAACAAACTTACTTCAACATAATTGAAGAAAGAATTAAGCAAAGAAAGCGACCATTGCAGAGAAAATAAGCAAAAGCAGAGAATAAACTGACCTGAGTAGGCATCATCAAGCTTTGATAAAGAATTCGCCTCCTCTTTCTTCTCATCCTTCAATTTTTCGACCAAACTCAAACTTCTACCAATCCCATCGTTAACTTCCTCCTTCCACTTCTCCTCTTCCTCCTCCTCTTCGGTTTCCTCTCCTGAGACAGTCTTAGATACTCTCTGAATCAATTCATCAAACACTTGAAGGCTCTTATCCAGCTCCACCAAGGCCATGGCCTCCCTCCTATGCTGCTGGCTCTGCAACAGGGCTAGGTTCCTCTTGACCTCCTGCAGCAAAGAGAAGAGCTTCTGCGGAACATCAGGGGGCCTCTGCGTCTTGGCAATCTCCCAAACTCTGAGCTCCTGCTCACTGTCTGCTGTCCTGATCACAGCTATGGCTGCCTCAACTTCCTCTATGGACGGCCTTGGTGGCAGGGACCTGTAGGCCATCATGATCTCCTCCACAGCCTCTATCACCCCAACGGAGGTTGATTGTGTTGGATTCCCCATTGCTTTTCAATTCTGATCTCTCTCTCACAAAACTCCCTTAAGAGGATCTGCTTTGTATATGACGATGAGCTGGAGCGACCTTGACTCTTCCTTTATATTATTATTATTATTATTATTATTATTATTATTAATCCATCTTACTGTTCGAATCCATTAATATCGGATGTTATTGATCCCGGCTCGCAGAAATTTTTCACTAAGATAAATCTAGAATTACAAACAATTGTCTTTTTACTAGATTAAGATTAAATGTGTCACAATTAAAAATAAATAAATAAATTCAGTTAACCTTAATAAGTAAATCAGAATGCACTCTTGACAAACGACCAGAAAATCTAATATACTTTAGTTGCACACTCTATTTAGAAAAAAAAAAATTTATAAAACAACTTGAAGTGTATTATAGTCCCGAAGGCTGTCATAATTAAGAATTGATATGTGAAATCAAGAGTATAAATAGATTTAGTAAGCGTCTAAGAGTCCATCGATTTTGATTTGAAGTGATTCTAAATTTTATGTCCAAGAGAAACCTACATGTAAATTGATACCAAATGACAAAATAGCCATTAAGTGCTACGAAACCACATTTTCTATCAGAAGGAAATACCGCATGCTTTCTGAGTTTTTCTGCATTCCAGTGCCATAGTCATGCACTTTATGGCATCACTCACTGATTCCCTAAACAGCCTAATGAGCTTCTAATTGACATTTATATACTAGAGATGAGAAAGAACACGCCATGGAACAGCTTTGCGGCGGACCTTTGCCAACCATTAGTACCAACTGAGATTTCTCATGGCTCTACGAATTTCAAATCTTTGCATTGAAGTCTTTCAGCGCGTCTCCCATACCCAGCGGCTTGGTCTGAATATTTGCTTAAGAAGTGCCATTTTTGGAACATTCCAATGCTCCACATGCCTGCATAAGAACCAAACTCAATCATTTGTTCATGAAAAATCGAACTCCTATTGACTTTGCGGTTGCAGAATAATTTCATTGCCTGCAAACCCTCCCGGATTCAGCATCGAAATAGTATTCTGTATAGCCAGTAGCTGCACAAAAACAACAGATGAAACGAGAGAATGAATGTATCGAGAAGTTGGAATGAAATACTCAGGTAACACAAAGGACATCAATTTCATGTACATAATCAAGAAATTAATCATATGGGGGGATAACAGAAAAAGTATACTCTTGAAGGCGGGATCAGATATACCGGAAAGAATTGGTCTCCAAGGAAATGACATGATGCAACTGAAACGCCAATGTCCAATTGATTTATCCTGAGATCAACTACTTTGGCTGTAATGCTTGATAAATATACAAATGTATCAACTCAGAATGAGGATGATAGCTGACGAGTGAGATGCATGCAACTTTTGCAGCCTTGCATTTACTTGGGGAGAGATCATATCCTACCAAATATGAAAACCACTTTACCTCAAAATCCTCCCATTTTGTGAGTTTCATGTTAGATTTTTCAAGCAGTGATCCGAAATTTGAACAATTTCTTTTAAAACGAGGTAGACCTCTGAAGGAACCTGCTGGGTCAGCAAATTCACAGTCATCCTCATAAGCATTCAGTGTCAAGTTCCCTGTATCAAAACCAATGACAAAATAGACTTTACAAGTGAATGTCGAAAGTAGATCAAAGACTTACCTGTCTTAATAGACAAGCATTTTAGAATGATCTAAAAAGGCCCATAAAAATTGTCATTGTTGCACTTTAATAATACTCATAAGCAAGTGCCTATAATTGTGGGCAAGGGAAGTATCGAATGCTTCTGGAGAGTAACTCCAGTTGATGTGTGACAGAAATTTAAACACTCAGATTGATGAAGTGATGTTTTCCCACATGAACTACAAGGATAGCACTTGTTAAAGGAATATTATTAATCTCCTGCTGATTTGCATCGATATTCTTAGAGCTACAAACGAGCTGAACCGAGTTGAGTTTGATGATGTTCAAGCTCGTTTGTTTATCTTATCGAGCTTATTCAAGCTTGTTCGCTATTAAGCTCAAGCCAAGGTGAAGCATCAGCTGAGCTCAACTAGCAACATGTTTACCCATAGTTAACCTATTGACAAAATAAATAAAACTTCCATTATTACTGACATTATAGATAATCAAAAAGGGTAACATTTGTAAGGTAAAAAAAGACACAACACTCAGATTATATTCTTGAAATGTTTGAATTAAAAACCAAACAAACTAAGATCATAATGTAACTTTAGATAAGTTTACAAATAACTTGGTTCGTAAAATATTTGGAAGCTTTATTCACGAACTTTATCGAAGTTAAGCTCTTATTGAGTGAATATCAATCTTGTTAATGGATAATATGCCCGTTTACAGCCTTAGATATATTACTATGTTCCATCACAATTGTTCCCTACATGATATTGAATACAATCATTTCCCCACAATATCTATTGATAAAATCTCGAAAAGTGTTGTAGCTACCAAATTCACGTGATTTACAACAAAGTTAACCACAAAATGCAATCTTGTGGTATTTGTGTCACCGAATATATCATAAGAGTCAGAAGATTGGTAGAAAATATCCATAAATCTATGCTGGTGAATGAAATTACACAAACTTCCATGAAGTTTAAATTAGTTTCGATCCTATGCCAATCCAAAATTTTAGTTCATGAATGAGCATGAAAAGAAGAGTAGCGGCCTAAAATCCATCAATCCAAAATTTATAGTTCATGAATGGAAACGAAATTAAAAAGTGTAGCAGACTAAATCCAAAAGTTCAACAGATGCAAACGTTCTTCGTTGGAAACCCTAGGAATGGAAGTTCTTTTACAAACCTGTGACGAAGTAGGAGCGGGCGAAGTCCTCCTTGATGGCTTCCGCAACCTGCGCTCTGCCAGTCAACAATCCGATCGCGCCGGCGGAGATCTCCTCAGCGGGGGCAGTCGGCGGAGACGGCCGGAAGAGAGAAGCGGCGATACCGAGGAGCTCGGAGCCGTACCAGGCCAGTTTGAGAACAACGTTTTCCGACTTGGACCCCTCGCGGCTCGCAGGCGAAGGGCTCCTGCCCTCGCACCGGACTTGAGTAGGCCTCCCGGAGGCTGCCTGGCGGCGGAAGCAGACGATGCGGGGTGGTGCGGGCGAGAGGCGGAGGACCGAAGCCATGGCTTTTCACTGTTGCCCTGGGCAACGCGAAGGAAATGGTATACTTGCCGTAACGGTGAGAGTAGAGTTCCTGTCACCGCTTCCATTCTCTCCTCAGACTCGTTGCCTGGCTTTCAAAAATCGAACATGTTTAATAATTTTTCAAGACAAATTTAAACACACGATATTTTATCCAATTATTTGCCAGCCGCTGATGAACTTTATATATTTATTATTCTCTATTATATTATACAATAAATATACTTTAATTTCCAATATGTTTCCATTCAACTTTGAATAATTCAAATTATACTTGAATTTGTCATTTCAAATTGATGTAACAATGCAAACCAAATTTAACTTCGAATTTAAATAAAATTAATATTTCATAAAATTTCGCCATTTATTTGCTACTCTAAAAAGTGCAACTATAATAGTTAATTACTAAGTGCTATTTTGGATAAAAATGATAATTATTCCATGAGTAACAAATAAAAAAGTTTATATTGTTTACTAAATTAGAGGGTGTTTGGCTCTGCTTAAGTTCTACAAAATAGTTTATAAATTATTTTAAAAATTATAAGCTCTTCAAATCTCTCTCTCTACGCCTACTTCTTTTCCCAGTATACCCGATACATAAATTTTCCGACTTGATTAAAATTTAATTTTTTTTTCTAATTTTATTTTAAGATTAAGAAAAATAAAAGTGTCAAATATATATTATTGATCAATTTTTAACTATAATTTTTATTTGAAATATTAATGATATCATTAAATTCTTTTGAAAGAATCTAAATCAAACTATTAAATAATTTTATTTTTTTATCTAAGTTTAACCCATTATAAAATTATAAACTATTATATACAATATCTTAATAGTATTATATCTTTTTTTTAATAATTTTGTTAATAAAAAAATCTTATAATACTAAACACATTAATATCTTTAAATTATTTAAAATAAATTCATCCAAACACTTTAATATCTTATTTTTAAAATAAAATCTAACAACTTATAAACTCCTAAAACAACTTATAAACTATTTTTAATAAGTTTAACCAAACAACCTCTTAATATTGAAAATATCCTAGAACAAAATAACCCCAAAGAACACTAAACAGTCCTTATTTCAAATATATATCGTAATCTGTGAAGTGTAACAATCTCTCTTTTCATTTCTTCTTAGATTTTCAATTCCAAATTTTATCCCTGAGTCTGATTGCAATGAATAAACCAGCATCATGGCTATCAGCTCCAAATCCCTAATCCACACAGCAAAAATAAGACAGTTCAAAATATGCCCAATTAATCTGCAAATACATCTTTCACTATGTGTCATCCTAAAGGAGTAGAAAGATTTGCAAATTCACATATAACAATCCTAATTCTAGGAAACAAACAGCGTCGATAACTACCATGAAGAAATACGGTCTACCATTGCACATAGCAGCAATCTATATCATCCATGTAAACCGATTGAACCACATGGCCAAAACTTTTCATGTTCTAAGAGCAATACGCATTCGCACTAGTCCTCTTTCTTAGCTGTCTCAGGTTCTTCGATTGCAGCTAATCTTTCAACAAGAGGTGGATGGGAGTAATGGTATGCTGAATACCATGGATCAGTGTTCATGGCAGAAAGGTTCTCCTCCTGAATGGGGACGGAAAAAAAAAGATGTGTGACCCAGAATGATATCTCAAATCATAAATTCTATCAGCGGGCATTCGGAGATTAGCAGAGGAAAGCAGAAAACTACTCAAGTGTTTACGTTGCAATCTAGATAAGAAAACGCGAGGCGATGAAGGAATATCAAATGCAAAGAGAAGGTTACTAAAACTCACTTGCAATTTGACAAGGCCTGCACGAAGCGGTTTGGCATAACCTAGTTTCTTGGCAAAAGCATCAGCCTATTATGCACATAAAATTACATTTAAGAATACACGGCGTACCGAGGTAAGAAAACAATATGAACATCTATGATGGAAACCAAATAACTCCATTGTTACAGGATAATAACATACTAACTAAAGTACCTGAAATTCGAATGTCCGGCTTACAAGATTGAGACCAAAGTTCAGAAGGTGCTGGAGGGGTATAACAGTATGCTGGAAATAAGATACTCTAAATTAGTACAATGTGATGCTGTCAATCTAAACACATTGCACATGGTGCTCCTGTGTAGACACATGGCAATAAGGAACCTGCACTAATAATTAAAAACAAGGCAGTGATATCTACATGAGATTTAAGATACAGAATTAAAGAGTCATGCCATGATGAAAGTTCAAGGCACTTGGTTTGACTTGCCATCTATGTCATGTATAATTTGGTCAAACATTTTGTTCGTTTCAAAGCTACTAGTGCAGTAATATTTCTCATCTATAACACTGCTCCATCCACAAGTTCTAATTTCAAGATATACCACAGTACCTCTTACAAGGATTATTCATTTATTCCAATCTTCAAGACACTGAACAGACAGACAATACCAAAACAAAGGAAGCAGAAATAGTACTCGACCTCAGAAAGCTACATAGTTCTACCCTTTCAAATTTTGTAGTTCAAATTTTCCGCATGTGTCATTTTCAACATGAATTGGAACAAATTGAACAAAGGTGAATTTGCTATTATTATTGTTAAAATTATCAGCATTTCTATAATTAAACATGATCTTCAATTAAAATCAACATGCTGTACCAACTCCACTTTCACTTAAGAATAACTTTCCAAGTTAGTTGCAAAGTAAATTAAGGGGATACTAAAGTCAACTGACTAACTTTTAAGTCCAAAAAAAAGAAAAAGAAATTAGTAAATATTATGTAGAACGCTGGTAAGGATACTACTAATAGAAGAGATGTTACTATAATGAAAGCATTGAAAATAAAACAAAATGCAGAGGAAAGACACCTGAAATATTATGAGACCAATAAGTATTGGCTGAGTATCAAAGCCAAAACTTTCAAAAAGATCTTTTGAGTTCCTCACAAGAGTGTATCCTCCAAATTGCAAAAGTGTGAGAATCTGCAAAAATAAATAAACAAGTTATTAAGTCATAGCAGTCAGGTAGTATTAGGATATCAGACAAAGGTAACTTTTAGCTTTCTCAATTTATAAAAGCTCAACCTGAGCCTCTTACCACAACAAAAATAAAAAAGTCTACCAGTAAAGGAACCAAAAGTATTTAGTACATAATCTTCATGTTTTTGATACCAATACAATTGCATCAGTCCCTAAAACAAATAGTATTGCCGAAGGGTAACTTTAATGGATGTTTTACTACTGCATATATGCATTTAATAGGATATGTTTAAGGAACAGAGACATAACTCTCCAATTATCATGGATAAAACAATTGATACACAAATGCTCAAGATGGACATGATTTATCATGAATAAAATAATTGATAGATAAATGTTAAAGATAAAAACATGATTCTTACAATCAAATTTATCTATCTTTGCTATTACAACAAAGCAATTACGAGAACATATTCATGGTTGTGCTCATTGAAGCCGGAGAAAATTGTCCTGATCCTTGGTAAAAATTGATGAGAAAACATTTGGGATAAGCACTAAACAGAAATCCTTCAAATTTACAAACATTATCAAGATATACGTGGGCATTTGCAATCTTAATAACTACCATTTGGTAATTATTCTCTATCTGAGTTAATTGATTTCATATCGCAAGTTTAGCCATTAGGTATTTTATTTAGGCCTCAAATATAGTTGTACAAATCAGAACAAATATTACATTAAAGATTTCTTCCACTTCGATCACCTTGAGGGGAGGGCTCAAATCTATTGAAATCATACGACCTTACCTCCGCTGTTCTCCTCATTCCCCCCCCCCCACACACACACACACACACAGATCATGATATCTACCAACTCTTGGCGGTTAGATAGCATGTAGCATGAATCCTCACAGAATCCTTCCTTATACCATTGGTCCATTGTATCCATGAGCCAAAAAATGTTGAATGATAGGATCAAGACCAACCACACTATCACAGCCTACTTTCTATTTCTGCATGATCCCTGGCTACACCTATTTTGTGTATCATGCAATGCGAACCAGGTCATTAAATCCCTAGATCACACCTTTGCTGCTTCCTCTAGATCTTTGTTCTGAAAATCAAATACAAAATCCTCAGATTGGGTGAAAATAATGCTCACAACCACACGACAGATCCAATCAACACCTTGACAAATCTAAATGCCAGTTAAGATCCAGGCCTTGCAGCCAATATTTTGAATCTGCGTCTAGGCTCCAGTTCTTATGCACCTTTAAATTGAGGCATCGTGAGTTCACCAAAGTGTAAAAAGGCTCCATGGCACACTAAACCCACCTAGAGAATAACTTAAAATCCTCCAATAAGTATCTTTCCGTCATAATGCATGCAAAATGCTTTTCATAGTTTGTGCTGTAACCATTTTTTTGCATCTTCCATCTTAGAAGACAGATGACAAACAACAGAAAAAAAAATACAAGTCTTGTGATGAAAGTTAGAAGCCTTGTGATGCTAATGACAATATAATTTTTTGCATGACAAGGATAATTGAATCTTTTAGATAGTACATAGGAGGTAGATGAGCATTAAAACCACATATTTATCCCATTCTTTTGATTTCTGATTCATGGGTGAAAATTGAATGTTTCATATGTGAATTATAATGTGCATCAATGATACAAATTGT
Source organism: Zingiber officinale (assembly GCF_018446385.1). Lineage (NCBI taxonomy): Eukaryota > Viridiplantae > Streptophyta > Magnoliopsida > Zingiberales > Zingiberaceae > Zingiber > Zingiber officinale. The sequence continues at coordinate 82,075 of NW_024589883.1, read as the reverse complement.
GAATTTGTATGATTCAACAATTATGCATGTTCCTACGCCTTGCACCTTGCCTCTTAGGTCCTATTATGTCTTAGTACCTAGTTGGACTAGTGCCTTCGAATACATTGCTTGTAGCAATCACATTCAATAAGTTGTGAGACCTGCCCTTATGATGCTTATCCTCGTGTCCTCCAAATTGCCACCCAGTAACCAGGATTACTCTGTTAATCACTTGTTTTCTCACCTATCTCCTTCATGAAACTTCTCAACACTACCCACAGCTTCTATGCCCTATACCTCTCCTTACTCCTTCATGACACTACTTTTCATTGAAGGACAGGAAGCTACTATTACCAAGCCTGCCAAAATCCAGTACCTCTTAATGTATAAAATTGGGAAGGAAGCAAGGGTGTGGCCCCTGCACCCCTCACGTGACCAAAAATGAGAGAACCTTGGGGATGCCTATAAGTAAAAAAAAAAAAGGAAAGAAGAAAAAATGGGGAAGAAAAGCTTAAGTAGGCAAAAAAGGATTTAGCAAGCAAATTTGAAAGTCTTCATTAAGTCACTCCCTATTGCAGGTAGTAACATTAATTCAATGCTGTAAATTAATCCTCCTAATTAACAAAATACACATGCTTAGCAACTTAAACAACTAAATTATATCAGATGTCAAAATCAAAATCATGATTTTACAAATATTATGGCATTAAACATGATAAGAAGCTTCAGAAATATTGAAGTGGAGTATAAAAAAGCACCTGAACAGCAATGAAAGAATACATTGTGTGATTGAGTTTCCAATGTCCAAGTTCATGGGCAATAACTGCAACAACTTCCTCTTCATCTTTGCACTACCAAAATTTTTTATTTTAAATATTCAGCAATGGAAAAGCATTTAGTTCCGATGAAATATCAATAGTGTTTGTGCTCAGTCATCAGACTCATCTAAGTAACATATTTGATCAACCAGTTTATTATTAACAAAATTGGTAATTTTGAGTGAGTTCAATTTCTATATGGAAGAAAATTAACTTTTAAATAGGAACACGATCAGAATGAAATTCAACCTTGCAAAATTTGCATATCAACAAAGCCTTGGGTAATTAATTTACAAATCAAAACATGGGATGCTCACAAAGAGAAAGATAAAAGAGAACTATTGTAAAGGTAGATTGAGCATGGAGAGAGAAGCAAGAAAATCAAGTAATCCTAGAAATGAAGCATCACGTCGAGCAAAAGAAATACCACCTTGGAACCAACTGAAATAAGGTCATCATAATAAGCTTTAACACAGAAAGAAATACAAAGTTCTTTTTTCTCAATTATGCTGATAAATACTCAATTATGCTGCAAATTTTCCATTTCATTACGAGAAATTAGATATTGTATAAGGCAGAGATATCAAAACTTGGTGAATAATAACTAGGTTGACAGTTAGTTCGAACATGATTCCTGATAAGGCAAAATAAATTAGGACTAACATGCTAATGTCTCAATTTAAATTATCAAGATCCTAAAGAACTAAGTCAATATATTCACACAATGAGATTCATGTTTCTCCTATATCTGTTAAGCAAACTATTTGTTTCTTATTGAAGAATTTTACAAGAAGAAGAAATTTGTTATATTTTCGTTCATTTTATGAAGAGCGCCAACAGATAATGAAGTGAAAAATAAATACAAATGAAAGTTGAACCAAAACAAACCTGTTGGATCAAGGTGTCATAGAGAACAATACGTTTATTCTTTAAAAATCCATACATATAAGCCTGTTGAGTAGAAAATACATAAAGAATTAGAGCTTGTGTGAGGTGGATATTAGGTTAAATCATTGCATAGTGCATTTGCATTATGCAAGCACATGCACAGATACATATGCAATCCTGTTAAGTAAAATATGATTTACATAATATTTAAGAGCTTAATCAACATAATAAAATCATAAAAAATAAAATTCACTTATCATAGGATGAATAACAAATGCAAATAACATCTAAAATACTGCCAATTGTATGGGAAAAAAATATTTTTTGTTCTAATGGATATCAAAAGTATTTATGTGAAGGAGCAAATTAGTGTGATCTAGATAAGGCAAATGATTGATTGAAGCAATATGCGATCACATGGATAGCAGGTAATATTCTATATATGTGGAAGTAGTAAGAGAATGGAATTCACCAGTACCCAGACTTTGTACCAGAGCCTATACTATGTAAATACAAAAGAGAGGGACAGACTCGTAGTACAGAAAATTTAGCTCCCAATACAAGAATTTTTCTGCAGTGTTGTGCATTTAGGTCTGTAAGTTAAAAATATTTACACAAATAGGACTATAAATTCGTGATCCAGAAACCTTTTATCAAATAGGTCCATTGTCAAACCAATGTCTAATGCACAGTATCTGGTAAATCTTCAGATTGCTTGAAGAGCAGCTAACAAGTAAAGATTATAACTTAGGTAGACTTCTATATGAGAAGCAACAGTAAGAAACTATTGCTCAGAGAGACGCTGACTTGTGCTCTTGCAAATCAATCAAAGAAATCATACTTGATATCAAGGACAATTTGTTAAGACTAAGAAATCTTTTCCAATTAAACATATCATTCAAAACACTTCAAGAGAGAGACACTAAGGACAGCAACTACATTTCATCAACATATGCAATTCATCTATCGAAAGAATTTCCCGATACAGAAACTATGTCAATAGCCACCAAACGCACAAACCCAAAACACTGCAGGATCAAGGGTATGCTTAATGTGCCGCACTTTACTTTTGCAGCTTTACTTTTAAAGAAACCATTGTAAGTCAACATAAGTCAGCTTTCCACAATTTCATTGTCATTTTTCACAATATAATGGACAATTGCCTCAAAAATAGACCAAGAATTTGCAATGAGCAGAATGTGAACATAATAGAACCAACCATGAGAATTTAATTACCCTGAGAAGCACAGATACTGAATGCTGGACAAGATTCCCACGATTGTCAAAAACACAAACAACACATAGCCCAAAGAATATGTATCAAGCGTGGCAAATTCAATGCTAAGCAATGAGAAACTATCTAACATTTGGCTACTAAAAAGGTCTGTCCACAACTTCTGACTTCATCTTAAAACAGGATGGATCTGTGTCATGGGTAAGTTTTATTCACTACCTCTCAAACAGCTCAGATAAGAAGCCACTTTCACTCATTTTGTCACAAATAGTATGTTTAACCATGAAGAAAATTTACATTGAACAGACAACTACTACAACAATGGGATTGAAATAAGGAAATCATCAGCGAGATTCAATGCTGAATAAAACATATAATATTATTAGTAAAAAACGAAATTCAAGTTTCATATAAAAAAAATCGCTCACATTGCTATGTTTAGACCTTGTCGATCCATCAACAACAAAGAGCTTCTTCAAAGGGAACTTCAGTGAAGCAGCAAGCTTTTCTATTTTCTCCCTCAGCTCTCCAGCGGGAAGCTGTTAAAAAGTGATTACACAAGCTAATAAATATATTTTGGATTGCCTTAATTCTATAAGTTTATTAATGCTTAATAACAAAAAAACATGCAACTTATAATACTAGCTAGAGAAAAAAGCTTTCAAATAATTGAGACTATAAAGGGTCCATATGTGATGGATGAAATGCAAAAAGTGTGTGCTGCATTTGTGTTTTTTTATCTACTAATTGCTAGAGCCTAGAAGACCATCGTGTCAAGTCATAGCCGGAGTATTCTTCAACATATTATAATCTATAACATATAAGAAAGTAAATTAGCATTATGCCATTATATGCTCTGCATACAAACAACTAAGCGACTAAGTGGCAAAAAGATACTTACAGGAGTGAACTTATTAAACAGAGGCGCTATTAAAATGGGATACACTGTCATCATCGCGAGGCAAAGAACAAGGATGAAAACCCAAAGATATATTGCCAGGTATGGACCTCCTTTCTGCAGCAAACCAGAGTAAAAATTGAAAAATATTGACAAATTATAGAAAATAAGCCTCAATCTCGCCAACAATCAGCTTATATAAATGGCTCAAGATTATAACCTGGACTATGACTATAATTGCTGCAACAATTGGTGGGCCAAGGAAGATAGAGATGCAAACTCCCTTAAACATGTCCATCAGAAAAAGCCGTAGTGATTGCTGCACGAAGTGCACGAAATTAAAACTAAGTGTAGTGATTGCTGCACAAAGTGCACAAAATTAAAACTAACCTAAGTTAGCATCTAAGTTTTGATCAAAATCATAAAAAAAAAATTACAAAATTATCATATAGAAAAGAGAATTGAAGTTGACAAACCTTGTTAAACCCATGTCGTGCCTCAATCACAAATGTAGAATAAAGCGAAAATGGCAAATCAGTTATCTGCACGATGGAAGCCATAGGGGTAAATACATTATTGTGTAAAAGAGAATCCCTGAGCACAAAGTTTATCACCAAAAATAGCAATTGCCAATAGTAAGTGTAATTTTAATTCTAAAATTTAATAATTGTCAAGAAGTAACCCAATTGAACTTCCTTCATAACAGCAAAAAAATAGATATGATGTCACACTAATCTGCTTAGGTTCCCTAACATATTTATCCAATAGCTTATAGATTCAAACATGCAAAATTCAGAAGATACTTTAAGTGCAACAGAATGAAGAACAAAAGTACAGTTTAATGGTTTAGGTGAGATCTTAGATTTTTAAATTTTTGCTCCAATTCTTTGTAAAGTTGCTCACACCATAACCAAATTGGACTGGTGCAAGAATGTCATTTGAACTTTAAAAACCACTGAATAATATCACTAAGTCATACTCATTTGAACTTTAAAAGAACTATATTATGATCTTGTTCAACTATCATGAGTATGCAAGAATGTTAATGAGGGTAAATATCAGAAGAAAAAAATGTTGATGACCTGAAGGTTGTTAAGAAGAATAAATACATACCTGTGACCAAACCATAACACCAGCCAGAAATGACAATGTATGTATGATTTCATTCTTTGGATTTAAACCGATGTACAAAGCAAAGTTCCCAGATAGCTGTTGTGAAATATATATTACAAATGAAACAATAATAAGAAAATGTTAAATATAAAACAAAACAAAGGCTATTACTTTACCTTCCAAAACCAAGGTAATATTTTATAGTATAGAATTGCAGTGTCCATCACTATGGTCACAGCTTCATGAACAAAGTGAAAGTAGCTGAAGAATCAAAGACAAGAGACATGTTATCAAGATGAAAAATGGTCTAGCTAACATAATACCTGAAAAGTAACCTAAACCAAAGCAATAAGTATTAAATTTGGTTGTGCACAAAAGACCGCACATTACTAAAACTGCATCATTTGGGGCAAAATCATCAGTATTAATAAGATAAGTAAATAAAATAAACCTTTTATCGATGCTATAAGCTCGAGCTCTTTCAAATTTTTCATCACTAATTACTCCCAGCAGCGGCTTAGGTAAGTTGGGTAGTTTAAGAGCTGCATGTTGCCGAATATCTAAGTATGTTTCAAAGATATACATACAGATCATAAAGCCTGCCATAAAGTGAAAAATTAGTCAATGACAAAATAACACACTAGACCATCTTCTCATCCAATTTTGAATAAAAAAATGCAACCAGTAAATTGCTCAAATCATCAAGAATATCCATCATCTACAGAACAAATGATCCACAACAAACATCTTGTACAATTAAGAACTGTTGAAATCCCAATGCCTTTGTGTGTAAGAAAAACTGCAAATCAGGTTTCATATCAGACATAGATCACTGAATTGTAATATGGTGAGTCAATTTGCTGGTATGTGAAATGTGAAGTTAATAATTTAGCAAGATGTTAATCACAAAGGATGAAAATGTGAAAAGATTCTCCATATTCCAGTACACGGTCCAATCATTTTAGAAAGAAAAACGTATTAATATTTGTACTGAATCTAGCAGGAAAACCTCAATGAAGTTCAATGGTGGGATCAAATTCATACCGATAAACCCAAATAATTTGAACTCACGTCCTTTCGTTGTTGGTAGAAGGAAAGTCTCAGTCTTTTCAAGACATTGTTCATAAAACCTAGTGACCAATCACGGTACTGAAATATGAGATGAACAACACAAATCGAACGAAACAGGACTTTTGATCCACCTCAGGTGTCTTCCTTATATCGCAGACACCAAAATAAACAACGATCTATATTTTTTAAAAAAAGAAAAAAAATCAACATGGAAATGAAAATTGAAGCAGCAGAAATAGAAGGGCGAAAATCCGACAAACGCCTTGCATTTCCCAATCACGAAATCTCGTGGATGAACCAGGAACTCGAAATCGAGCAAGCCCAATGGGTCAACCCCAAAACCCATGGGAGATCAACAGAGGCAAGAGAAAGTGCCCACCTAGGACAGCCTCGAGGTAAGGGAACTCCATCTTTTGCGGAGAGGAAGAGGAAGAGGAAGAAGAGGAAGAAGAAGAAGAAGAACAGCGGCTGTCGGAGACTACAGCAGCCGTGTAGAGCAGCGTCTGGTCGGGGGAATGGAGAGAAGCGGCCGACGTTGCCGAGAACTGCGTCGTCTGCGATCGCGTAGAAACTGCTCGATGGGGAACTAATTGCGACCTAATGACCGTAAATTTCATGTTAAATAGGTCCTTTATTTTATTAGTTTTGCTTAATTGCTGCCCGAGAAAAACTTTTTTAAAGTATAAAGTATAAACCGTGAACTTGTCTGTATTTAGTTTTTTTATATTGACTTTATCATTATAATTAATTACCAAACGACGCAGCGGGTTTCGCATATTATATAAAAAAAAAAAAACAAGTAGCACATTTTTAAATTGTCTAAATCATGTAATTTTTTTTTATTTTTCATAATACCCCTCTTTTTTATTTTATTTTTTTCAAAAAAAAATAAAATAAAATAAATCTCTAAGTCTTTCTCTTTCATCTCCATTTCCTCCATCATCGGAGCACCGATGGTAGTTATCTGTCATCATCCCTTCACCTCTGTCCAACAAATCAAAGAGACACGGTAAGTCGACAACAATTTGAGATCAAGACGGAGCTTTACACCGATTCATAGTAATCAACTCTGTTTATTTTTAAAAGGGCAATGGGGGTGAGCTTTCCTAATCCATCCTAACTCTAACACTCTGTTCACTCTCTTTTCATGATCTATATATCGTTGCGTTGTATTTTTGTGTTTATTTTTCAGTATTTGATCTCTTTTTTAAATTTCTTGTTATTATTAGAGGTAAAGCCTTACAAGTCGAAGAAGCCGATCACAGAGGAGGAAAATGAGTATTTCCAGAGGATGAGACTAACTTCATCAATTCTTCGCCGGAGGGAGAATCCGATCATAGGAGTGTCGATGTGTTCTTAGTGGTAAAGTAAGTTTTTAATTTCAAATTAAAGATGTGAATTTTATGTGTTTTAGGATGGTTTTATTTTTTAACTGATAGTTGTTTGATGAAATGTCAATGTGAACAACGATGAAAAAAATTTGTCGAGACAAAAATAAAGGAGGATGAATGGAAGATTAGGTTTTTTTAGAAACAAATAAGACTATATATATATTTGATCAAACGTACTTATAAGCATAAAAAATTTATACTAGGATATGTTGGTGCAATATCCCCTGGGTCAGGTTGACCAAATTAACTAAACATGAGTTGGCTTAAGCTTAAGTCTTAGTATTTGAGTTTTGATGTTTGACAATACATGGAGATTGCAAATGCAATTGTCTGTTTGGGAAAATTGTTGATACAATTCCCCCCTGGTCAAGGATTGATCAGTTAGATGTGAAGAAGAGTCAAGTAGGGCAAGATTGACCGGATACTTGACTGGGGAGTCCTCGTGAGTGAAGCCAGACGGACTGAAAATCCTGGTGAGTAAAGCTAGATAAAAGACCTAGTGAGTGAAGCTAAACAGTTGTAAAAATCCTAGTGAGTGAAACTAGGCAGTTGTGAAAATCTTGATGAGTGAAATCGAGCAGATGGAAAGTCCTAGTGAGTGAAGCTAGGCAGTTGGAAATCCTGGTGAGTGAAGTCAGGTGAAAGACCTAGTGAGTGAAGCTAGGCACTTGGGAAATCCTAGTGAGTAAAGCTAGGTGAAAGTCCTAGTGAGTGAAGCTAGGCAGGTGAAAGTTCCGGTGAGTGAAGTCGGGCAGTGGAAATACCTGGTGAGTGAAGTCAGGCACGTGGAAATCCAGGTGGGTTAAGATTGATTAGACACCTGGTGTTGGAAAGTCCGAGTAGGTTAAAGGGTTGACCGGATACTTGGCACAAGGAAATCCAGATGGGTCAAGGATGACGGACATCTGGTGGAAGGAAATCCAAGTGGGTCATGGAGGACCGGACACTTGGCACAAGACAGTAAGTCCAAGTGGGTCAAGGTTGACCGGACACTTGGCACAAGGAGAAAAGTCCAAGTGGGTCAAAGGGTTGACCAGACACTGGGTGAAGAAGTCCTAACAGGTCAAGGTTGACTAGATGCTAGGCAAAAGGAGTCCCAACAGGTCACAGTTGACTAGATGTTGGGTTTGGGAACCTTGGACTTGAGTTTAGGCAAGTCAAGGTTGGGACAATCGATCAACTGATCGATTGACCTAAGCCCCATCGATCGGTCGATCGATTGGGAGAGTGCTGTGATAAGCAGCAGCCCAATCGATCGATCGATCGATTGGGAGCAATTGTCACAAGCACAAAAGCTTCCCCAATCGATCAGCCGATCGATTGGGCACCGCTAAACGATCGGCCGATCGATTAGGGGGCTGGAAATTGCGGCATCACGATAAATGCTGAATCGATCGGTCGATCGATTCAGGCTTTTCCAGCAAGAGCACAGAGGCACTCTGAATCGATCGACCGATCGATTCAAGTCTCACCAATCGATTAATCAATCGATTGGGATACGACCGTTGTACAGGATACAGGTTTTGGACGGCCGAGATTGCTGGGATCTGACATGGCAATCGATTGGAAGGAGCCCCAATTGATTGGAAGCCCTAGAAGCGCAGATATAAAGGCGGCGAAGCATTCAAACGTTGTAATCCTTCTTCCCGATCTTCACGCATTCTTCCACGACATTCACCGCCAGTTCTTGGAAGCTCTTGGAGACAAGTGCAGGTGCACTTCCAAGGTTCAAGAGGCATCAACAAACAACAAGTGAGCAAGAAAAAAAGAGTTTGTATTTGTATTCTTGTATTTTTCATCTTGTGTGTGTTGTATTTGTTGTGTGAGTGTTGTACGAGGTTTCTCCACCTTCGGTAGTTACCGAGAAGGAGTGTTTTTGATAGTGGAGAGCATGTTGTATGTGGATCCTTGGATTAGTCACCTCTTCTTGAGGTGGATACCAAGTAAATCCCTAGTATTGGCATTGGAGAGATTGCTTCAAGTTTTATTCCACTGCAAATCATCACGAAGCAAGACAACAAGCGCGGTGAGCTATTCACCCCCCCCCCCACCCCCGGGTCGCCGCCGCCGCCTCTTCTCTAACACAAACCGACCCTAACAAGATCCATGTCACTAATTCTTTATGAGTAATGAAGTATCAATAATTTAACATGTAAAGTAAAAATTTCCATTTGCCTTACCTAAAATTTATGTAATTTTCAAAAAATGTGTCTAATATGATATTCATAACATACAAAAAATAATCAATTTTTCATATGTGAATTATTATTCTATTTTCTATTTTTTAAGTTTTTCTTATATTGATTATGAATTTTTGTTAGTAAGTTATTTTTAGCTTTTATATGTTTACCTAAAATTTATGTAATTTTCAAAAAATGTGTCTAATATGATATTCATAACATACAAAAAAAAATAATCAATTTTTCATATGTGAATTATTATTCTATTTTCTATTTTTTAAGTTTTTCTTATATTGATTATGAATTTTTGTTAGTAAGTTATTTTTAGCTTTTATATGTTTTCATTGTCTTTCTATCTTTCTAGATTGATCTTTAGATGTTGAATCTAAGGAGTATCACTTGAGCCATCTAAGATATTTGGAAAGATTGGAAAATTTAGGGTGCGTTTGGTTTATCCCATTTTCATTTTCATTTTCTGAAAAATGTAGGGGGCGTTTGGTACACGCGTTTTCCATTTTCATTTTCTGGAAAACGCGCGTTTTCTGAAAAACGGTGTTTGGTTTGCGTTTTTCGCGCGTATTTTCTAAAAATTTGGCTATCGTTTTCTAGAAAAACAGAGAATGACAAAAAGTCGTTTTCTGTTTTCTAAAAAAACGCACATTTTCCAGAAAATGAAAATGAAAACGGTGCAAACCAAACGTACCCGTACATTTTTCGTTTTTTAGAAAATAACTTTTCCGCGTTTTTCATTTTCGTAGAAAACACTCTATCATTTTCTTAAAAATGAATGTGGAAAACGCAAACCAAACGCCCCTTTAATTTTTTTTATTGGATGATGTGTAGAACTCCACATTTCTTAGTCAATATAATCATAAACATGACTGATTTGCTATGAATCTTCAAAAAAAAAAAAATTATTCATAATATTTTATTATTATTGTAATATATATATATATATATATATGTTACGGACCTGACTATAGATCATCCGGACTTCACTTGGGGCGCTTGGAATTAATCCAGGCGCATGTGAGTCAACCTGTACATGCGCCTGGAATGATTCCAAGCGCTTATATTCATCTAAGTATTTTTTTTTATTTATTTAGGGGTATATTATATATATTTAAGGTTTAAAATTTTAAAATTTAGGAGTTGGTTTATAATGTGTTTGAGCTAATAAGATTTTTTTCTCTATGGTTCAGATTTTCCTCTTAGATTATAGTATTCAAAATTAAAAAATTTAAATGCTCAGGGAATATATTATAGGTATTTAGGATTTAAAAGTTGGGTTATAATGAGTTTAAGCTAATAAGATTTCCCTTTTAGGCTCAAGCTTCCCTCATAGGTTATAATATTCAAGATAAAAAAATTTAGGTTCTCACGAGGTATATTATATGTATTTAGGATGTTTTATGAAATTTTTTATTTTTTATTTTTTTTAAAAAAAAAATAGAGTCGAGGCGCCTGGATTAAATACAGACGCCCCAACCAAACATTTTAATAAATCCACGTCATCCGTGTGAGAATGAAACTGTGTAAAGAGCAAGAAAAAAAAACGTGTTTCGTTTCCCTCAAACCTCTCCCATGAGCCCTAGCAGAAGCGGCGCTCAACCCTTCGCACATCGCGAGCCATCGAAGAGTGGGAGAGCTCGCCTCCGCTTCTGCTAGGGTTCGCGGAGAGGAAGGTGTGCGAAGAGTGGGATAGCTCGTGACTTGCGGCAGGAGATGGCTCGTGATGTGCTAAGGGTTGAGCGTCGCTTCTGCTTGGGCTCATGGGAGAGGTTTGAGGGAAACGAAACGCGTTTTTTTTTCTCACCCTTTACATAGCTCAATTCTCACGCAGATGACATGGACGAAACCGCAGCATAAGCACCGTAGCCTAACGTTTCTGTGTGTGTGTGCATATATATATATATTAGTATGATAATTATTTTTTATTAGATTATTATTATTAAAATATCATGAACGGGAGCTTTTGCGTAACGATAAAATTGTTACTTTATGATCTAAAAGTCATGAGTTCAAATCCTAGAAATAACCTCCAGCAAAAAGTAAGGTAAAATTGTTTATAATGGATCATTTTTCAAGACCACGTATGATAAAAGATTCATACACTAGACTGCCCATTATAAATAGATATTTAGTATATTATAAAATAATCTTGTACTTATTTTTGAAAATATTATTATTTTAATACATATTTGTAATAAAATTATTGATGAAATTTTATAAGATGAGTACATCAATCCTGATTTCATATATTTCAAGTTTTATTACTCATTTTTGGGAGATTTTTAGATCTATTACTCATTTTTGGAACGAAATCGGCAGATGGACTTAGATTATTCTAATAGTAAAAAAATTTAATTTTGTCTAATATAGGAATGTCCAATGAATTTTATTTGCGATCTTAGATAATAAGTATCATCATCATTTTATTTATAGTAAGCTTACAACTTCATTTTTAATAGCTAGAATGAGTGGGAAAATAATTGGGTTGAATACATTGTATCACATTTGTGTTTGATATAATGTGTCTTATAATTCAACCTGAGTTAAAAATTATAATTTCTAAAAAATTACTCAACATACACATTCTAACAAATACAAAATCGTGATTGATACAACTATAAATTTAACTTTAAAAAATCATAACTTTTGATTTAAGTTTAACTATAAGACACATAATAAATCAAATCAAAATTTAATCAATGATCTTTAATTTAATATATTATACATCTCATAATTCAACTGGACAAAAATTATGATTTCTTATAGTTATATCTTACAATTAAACAACTAAGATTTCATATCTATTACATGTTACTAATAGGATCAGCAACAAAGACCAACAATACAATATTCAAAAGATTAACAACAAAAACCAACAACAATGTATTGAAACATAAATTTTAAAAAATTATAACTTTTAATTCAGATTTAATCATAAAACCATTCATTTAAAAAATTATATATTATATGTCCATAATTCAATCCAAATCAATAATAACAAATGTTTGACCATTTCTTCACTCTTTTAGTTTTACAATTAATTCTAAAAATAAGTAATTAATAAATACATCACAAATTCGATGACAAGGAAAAACAGAAAGAAAAATTTAGTAATTTCCATCACCATATTTTCTTTTGGTTTGTTGAATTCAGAATTAAAAATAAAATTCCCAGAAGGATAATAACAGATTGAGCCTTTTATTTTACGTAGCATAGAAAAATAATAATTAATCAACCGAAAAAGGATCAAAGTGAGTTGGTGAATTGTTACAAATTTTTGACACTAGAGATCAACCAATCCCTTCTTCAACCTGTGACACCAGCAGTTCCACATCCATCCACCAGCTGCAGTCTTCAACAGCTTCCTCGTTCTGCAAAGTGGCAAACAATGTGAAACTAGTAAATTATTAAGTCTAATAGATGCTAGGTCACAAATTTCCTTGCTCTCCGTGATTAGTTTGCATATTGTTTAGGGGGCAAGTGGGCAGATCTGATTGATTGTGGTGTCTTTTAAAGAAATCCAGTGGCTAAATCAGACCATAATTAGCCATATAGAATCTTGCATCCTAGCTACTGTTATTCACCGTACACAAATCTAATGAAAATTAGTAAGGTCTAACCTGAATTCCAAAATCAGGTGCATTCCTCGAATTTTCGACACAATCTGCATACTTCATGGCTTCCTGCAACCAGCTATTTTCTTCCATACAGCTTTCGGTAACCAACTTGTCATTGTCATTTGAGTAAAGTTCCAAATGGCTTCCACCAAGATCACCATTGATGTTTGTCATCGTCACCTCAGTTGAATTCAGAAATGGAACATTGTCAGGAATCACATCATGTGGTAATGGCCGTAAAGGAGATCGATAGCCTGTTACAAGTAGTATGCTAAGTAGTGTAAAAAAGCCTGTTCGATAATTATATCAGAATGACAAACCATACCTCTGCAATCAGGATCATAACACTTCTGGTAATACACAGCTCTATGAAGATCCGCAACGTACATAACTGAACCACATTCGGGTGAGACCAATGATAGATATTTACGATGTTAGGCAACTATAATACTGATAAGTAATAAATGAATGTTGAATCACAATCAAGCATGCAACAAGAAGTAGAATCGTGAATTTATAGCCACCCACCTTGAAGCCCTACATGCAATGGAAAGAAAAGAGAGCAAACATTCTAATCACTGACACTCTAAGGTGGGGTAGAGAGGACCAGCAAAATTATTGTCCCAAAAACATTGACACAATCAAAACAAGTATCTCAAGAGACAACTTCAAATCTCAATCTGTACTACCTGGCAAAGGTGCAATATAGCTAGCAGCGGTACATAAGATGCACAGTACAGCAGTCAGGCATACTACTGATGGGATCCAGATTATACGCTGAGCATCAGAAGGGGTCATCATAATTAGAATAGGAGTTACACGAAGGTAAGAGAGGGGGAAACTTCACACTTAATTGGACTTCATTCAATTGTACTCCCGACTTCAGTGGCGGATCCAGATAAAAATTTAAAGGGGTGCTCAAAGAAGACTAAAACAATATTTCTTGCTATCAAATAAATATATCCTAAGAAAAAAGTACTGAATTGATAACGATAATAATATAGATATAAAAATATGTGCATACCAATAAAGTAATTATTTCTTGATACTTGAACTACCAATACCAGGTCTAGGCATATAAACAAGAGGAGGCAACTATATCCTACAAGTGTTCATCTGTTGAAAATGTTGTAAATTTGTTCATTTTCAATTGTGACAAAAATATCCTTCTTAATATATACTACCAAACTGTCATTCATCCACTCATCCCCCATCTCATTATGCAAATCAGTCTTGATAAATTTTATCACAGGAAAAACCCTTTCAATAAAAGCAGTTGCAACTGGTAAAATCAATGCTAACTCGATCAAACCATATACCAACGAAAAACCTATATATTCTTACCCTTTTCAACCATCTTTTTAGCAAGACTTCCCAAATCTTCAATCATAGAAAATTCATCTCGTACATTTTAAATGTAAATCTCAAGTTGGTCCTCAAGTATTACACGATCAGTTAATGAAAAATCCTCTGGATAAAGTTCAGCAAGGCGGAGTAGCTTACCAATGTCAAATTGAGAAAAAGAGTTCAACACAATAGTGATAAAAATTAGTAATCATTTGCCCATTACGTCTGCTATTACCACGAGTTCTCATATTTCTTTCCAGATTTGGTGTTGATGACATCCAAAAAAAAATTCTCCCATTCTTCCTCTCTAAATTTTTGTAATCAAACTTTCATCGTCTTGATCAAACTGATAACTAGTACAATGTTTTGATCCTTTTGTTGTAAGGCAAGCGACAATTAATTTATGATTACCAATAACGATTTCATCAAATGCATCAAAATTCATAACTCTCCATCTTATCAACCAACGACGATACCACTATATTATCATCATTAGTACCACCATCATACACATTTTCAAGCACTTGTAAAATTGAAGTCCATGTAGACATCAAACGGACAATAGTCATGTAATGTGAACCCCAACGAGTATCCCCTGGTCGTCTTAAACTGATTTCCACAAACAATATCTCCTTTCTCCAAACATTCTACAAGTCTGTCATATTCAAGTTGTCTAAACTAGTCTTTCCTTTTACATGAAGCACCAGTAATATTCACAATCATAGCAACATATCGGAAGAAATCACTCACAATTCGATTGCTTTTAGCAACTGCTACAACAACTAGTTGAAGTTGATGAGCAAAACAATGGACATACCTTGCAAATGAATTTTCCTCAATATGAGAGCTTTCAATCCATTATACTTACCTCGCATATTTGAAGCCCCGTCGTATCCTTGACCTCTCAATCTTGATAATGACAACTTATGTTTTGCAAACAATTCATCAATAGCCTTCATCAAAGGAATAACAGAAGTGTCAGATGTTAGGATCCTTCGTACGGCTAGAGAGGGGGGGTGTGAATAGCCGACCCCAAATCGATCGCGTTTCTTCCTACAATTCGTTAGCGCAGCGGAAAAACAAACAAGGAAACGAAAACAAGAAGATCAAACCTCAACGCGTCGATGTAACGAGGTTCGGAGATGATACTCCTACTCCTCGGCGTGTCCGTAAGGTGGACGAAGCCTCTCAATCCGTCGGTGGATGAGTCCCCGGAGAACCGGCTAATAATATACTCCTTGTGGGTGGAGAAACCTCACCACAATCTTTTGCAACAGCAAACAAAGGAGTACAACAATAGAGACAACAAACAAGAACAATAGAAATTGTAAAACACTTGCTTGCCTCTTGTTGTCGACTGGAACCTTGATGAAGCAGCAGCTTCTCCAGCTAGAACACCAGCAAGAAACTCACGCAGAGCTTCAAAGAATACTCAGGAAAGCTCAAGAGCACACCAGCCGCTCAGTAGTGAAGAGCGAAGCTCAAGAAGAAAAGAAGAGTTCGCCTGTAGAAGCCCTCACCCTTTTATACCGCGAAGGAGAAACAATGAAGAAACTAGCCGCGTCGCTAGAACTCGATCGGTCACGGACCGATCAGACTGGCCGATCGGTCCCCCGATCGACCGCCGCACGAGCCTCATCGCGATCGATCGGTGGACCGATCAGATACCGGATCGGTCCACGCATCGATCCCAACTCCGCCGTGCTCGCGACATCGTCTCGATCGGTCCCGCACCGTCAGACCTCGACGGCCTGCGGACCGATCACCGCTTTCTTTCGCCTGTTGGCCGACGGTCACCGATCAAGAATCGAAAGAGCCGAGATGCGATCGGCACCGACCGATCGAGCAACAGACATCGGATCGGTCGGTGACCGATCCGTAGCAATTTTGCCCAAACCAAGTCCCAAGACTTCAAACCAATATCCGGTCAACCTGACCTATTGGTTCATCACGCTTAGCATCCGGTCACTCCCGTGACGCACTCCCAAGTGTCCAGTCCTTTCGACCTACTTGGACTTTCCAACACCGAAGTCCGATCATCCCCGATCCATCCGGATTTTCCAACACGAAGTCCGATCATCCCGATCCATCTAGATTTTCCTCGCCTGGTTTCACTCACCAGACTTTCCAACCGCCTAACATCCCAGTTAGATTTTTCCACCGCTCGGCTTCACTCACGGGACTTTCCACACCGCCTAACATCCCAGCTAGACTTTCTCCTTCACCTAGCTTCACTCACTCACTCGGTTTACTCACTGGGACTTTCCACACCGCCTAACATCCAGTTAGGACTTTTCCTCGCGCCAAGCTCCCTGCTTGATTTCTCCGCCAAGTCTCCATACTTGGACTTTTCCATGCAAGTCTCCATACTTGGACTTTTCCCTGCCAAGTCTCCATACTTGGACTTTTCGCGCCAAGCTCCTGCTTGGACTTTTCCAGTTCCAAGTCTCCATACTTGGACTTTTTTAGTGCCAAGCTCCCTGCTTGGACTTTTCCGTTGCCAAGTCTCCATACTTGGACTTTTTCCCGAATCAGGTCAACCAGGTCAACCTTGACCTACGGTTGCACCAATAATCTCCCAAACATCTATTCTTGTCCCATATCAAGAATAGAACTCTCTCACGAGTGTCAAACATCAACATGCAACTCAACTAGGTCAATCTTGACCTAAAGTTGCATCAACAATCTTCCCAAGTCAAACATCAAAATACAACTCGAGTCAAGTCAACTCGAGTCGGGGCAACCAGGTCAACCTTGACCTAAGGTTGCACCAACATCAGACACGCACAATAGCAAGAAATCTTTCAATAACACATCCATGTTTGTTTACGTATCTTAAAATAACTCTCATTTGCTCTTTGACTGAAATGTCTCGATACTCATTAACCATAAGAGAAAATATATTGTCTTTTATATCATTAAGAATGACATTTGTGACTTCAGCAGCACAAGCCCGTGTTAAATCTTTTTGAACTATTGGAGACTTCATTTGATTGTTTACAGGGGCAAACTCATTCATTGTCTTGGCAACCTCTTCATTTATTTGGGTATACCACTCAATCAATTCAAAAAAAAAAAATTACCTCTATTTGAGGAACTCAATGACTCGTCAAGTCTATAGAAAGGCAAACCTTGTTTCAAATGAAAGCTTGTAACATCCAAAGTTGTCGTTAATCGAGTGCGATATACAATCTCCATTCCATGCCCTTGTGCTTGTAGCAAATGTGACACGCTTTGTCATTGATTTTGAAAAGCCTCAAGTTATGTCCTTGCATCATTGTGAGCACTAGCTACACCACCAACATGTGTTAAATACTTCCATTGCTTTTCTCCAATTATTCATCCCTGAATTAGTAAATGCCTAATCTCCAACTCGACATCCTCTATGAGAATTTTTAAAGAAATAGCACCAAAAACAAAAAACTGCATCTTTTGATATGTTGTACTCTAACCATGAAAATTTTTTAAACCAAGCAATTTGAAAACTTCTATGCTCTTTACCAAATTATCTTTAGGGATAACTATGGCCAAATGGTTGACAAGGTCCTCTAATTAAATATTCTCTTCAAATATGATCTCTGAAAGGAAGCCTTGGCGCAACGGTAAAGTTATTGCTTTGTGACCAAAAGGTCACGGGTTCGAATCCTATAAATAGCTTCTTGCAAAAAGTAAGGTAAGGCTGCGTACAATGGATCCTTCCCCGGGACCCCGCATAACGGGAGCTTAGTGCACTGGGTTGCCCTTTCGAATATGATCTCTAATAGAAACATCAAATTCATTAATTGGTTTGTGTAGCCTTGGATCACTAACAACATCTTCCGGGTTGAATTCAACGTAAGAATGTTTTCTCTTACTATTTTCTACATTAGAACTCTTAGAAGACTAAACACTTTGTTTTAAAAATTTCCCCATAACCTATGTCAATTTATCAAAATTATTGATTTATGCAATCAACATAGAAGTTATAGTACTACCAAGTATAAATCACGAAATTAGGAATCAAATGAAATAAGGAACCAGATTCACCTAAATTGAAGGGATTTTGCTTGTAGTGGAGGATCAACGACGGAGCACAGCAGTAGCGGCGTTGACAGAATAGCAGTGGCGTTGACGGAACAATAGTGGTGTTGACAAAGTGAAGAGGCGACATAGATGAGGTCAACGGTTTAAGGGAGCAATGATGAGATCTCTTAGAGATTAGGGTTTTTGGTTTGAAGAGATCGTGGATCATGGCTGGAAAAAGGGATGATTCATGGGAAGGTTCGGCTGTGGTTTTTTTAGTGGCACTTTTTTGAAAAAATCCAATAAATTTGAAAAATCACAATTGTACCCTTTATTTTTTTTTCTAGAAGCAAGGGGGTGCTTCCGCACACCCTCGCATCCCCTTGCCTCCGCCATTGCCCAACTTGAAGGAGAAACATCTTATGGGATCCAGATTATATGCCGAGTAATATTTCTAAGTTCTTCCGAGCAATATGGCTAAGTTCCATCGAACAATATGGCTAAGTTCCACCGAGCAATATGGCTAAGTTTTCTATCGCGCAATATGGCTCAGTTCTTCCAAGCAATACGGCATGTTCCACTGAGCAATACGACTAAGTTCTGCCGAGCCATACGACTAACTTCTTTCGAGCAATATGACTAAGTTCTTCTGAGCAACATGAATAAGTTCTTTCGAGCAGCATGGATAAGTTCCGCTGAGTAATATGATTAAGTTCTTCCGAGCAATATGGCTAAATTCTATTAACATAGCTATCTTCTACTGAGCATCAAGTATAACTTTCACCGAGCATCAAAAGATCCGAAGTTTCTGTTTAAGAGTATGTGGCAAACAGTGAATGGAGAACAAGTAGTGGATGTAAGAGTTGGTTCCCTTGATTCCTTCCTCTCCGTGATCAGTGAATGGAGAAACAAGTAATGGATGTCAGAGTTGGTTTCCTTGCTTCCTTCTTCTCCATACGTGGCGATCGGTGAATGGAGAAGTAATGGAAATTAGAGTTGGTTCCCTAGATTCCTTCCTCTCCATACGTGATGATCAGTGAATGGAGAAACAAGTAGTGGATGTCAGAATTGATTCTCTTGATGTCTTCCTCTCAATACATGGCGATCAATGTGTGGAGGAACGATAACGGATTGTCAGAGGCCTCATTTTCACCAATTCACATGGGAAAAAATAAAAGGGCGTGAAATGTCTAACGAGGAGATGCCGCTCACCAAGGGAAGTAAGTCAGAGGTATGGTATTCTTATTCTCATAAACAGAGACAACTCTTCTCCAATAAGCTCTCTTCTTCCTCTTCTTTGCATTTTCTTCTTCTTCTTCCACTTCTTCCGATGACTATCTTGGATCGTGTCGGTAAGCCGGTCCAAGCTCTAATCTATATTACATCTTAGGATATTGAACTTCGCAAGTTGGAAGGCCGACATAGCTTTCTAGAGAAGAGGAGCCCAAGCTGACGGAAAATGTAACGCCCGAAAATTCTCAAAACTATTTTAGAAATATTCTATTATTTTTCTGGAATCTTAGGATATTTTTACATAATTTTTTAGAGTAGCGGAAGTAGCAAAAACAAATAGAAAACGAAAACGGCCTAAACGGGAATTGAACCCGAGACCTATGGTTTACGGGTAATTCTAGTAACCAGTTGAACCCAGCAGGGCCGTGCTGAAAGGAAAGGGAAACATTTATATTTAAGTTTAAAATTGGCCGAAATACCCACTTAAAATAAATAGAAAACTTGAGTGGGTTTGGTTTATTTCTTTGGTTCGGGAATTCTCCACCGAGACCTCACCTTACACGCCGCCCCCTCTCCTTCTTCCTCTCGGCGCCAACCCTAGGGTTCTCTCCCTAGGGCCCTAAGAGCACCTTCCGGCAGCGATTCCAGCACAAGAACGTTCCCCTCCGCGAGAAGAACGCGTTGGAGCGGGGAGATTGTCGAAAGGATCGTCTCCACCGGAATTCTAGCGAATAGAATTGTAAGGAAATTAGCATACGAGGTAAGAAACCCCTCACCTGCAGTATAAGTAGCTTCCGTGTGAATTCCATGTTTTAGTTTAGTTATATGTAGACTTTCGGCACAAGGATGCGAATTAGTGCATACTAAGTGTTCGATTAAATTATTTAGCACAGAAAAATGCAACTTAGGCATTTTAATAGCTATAAGCATTTAAATAGTTTAGTTTAAATGGGCCAAGAGGGTCGGGTCGGTACAGTTTCGGACCTTTGTTCTTCTTGAATTCGAAGCATAGAAGCGATTAATTGCAGATTTTATTTTATTTTATAGTGCAGACAGGATTAGATATCCATTGGGCTGGACTCCCATAGTCGGTCCCTAGTTTTAAATAACCTAGTAAACCTTGCTAAATTCGGGATTTGCAACCCCGGGTTTAATTGAGGATGCGCGCATAGCATGTACAGTTGTCGGGCCCATTAGCAGTATGATTATGTATTTTAATCTATTATATTATAGTTTTTCAAAACTCACAAAGATCAGTTATGTTAGTTGAGTTTGAATTCAGTTCCAGACTAGTTTAATTCATGTTCAGCTCAGTTTTCCTTGTTGTTACACATGATAGTTATGGTTAGCTTTGTATGCTATGCTTTAGTCTTCATGTTCAGCTTTTATTACACATGTTTAGATGATAGTATGCCATGACTAGCTTTGATTTCTATGTATGATAACATGCCATGTTTCAGTCTAATCAGTGCACTTTCAAACAGCATGTTTTAAAAGCATATTGCATCGAATGCATGTTTTAGTGAGGTAGATGGTTTCTTACTAAGCGAAAGCTTATAGATACTTTCTTTTCCTTATACTGCAGATAAAGGTAAAGGAAAGATGGACTAGCGGAGGCTGGAGGACAATGCTACGAAGATGTGTGTGGGCAGGAACTTGGAAAGAAGATCTTAGGGAACTCTAGCAAGCTTTGTTTAAACATTAGTACTTTTTAGTATTTTAGCAATTTGCACTTTAGTATGTTGATCGCTATGAATTAGTTAACCATGCACTCTATTATGCTTAGAACATTGTTCTTTATGATGTTAGAATGTTAGTTGTGGTTGTTAGAGTGTTTCCTAGCCATCTTAGAACATGTAATGTGATTGAGGCACGAAATAGTGCTGAAATCAGGGGTTCTGGTTCGAAATCAGAAACCCAGATTGATCAGAGTTGGGTTGTGCCACTGGATCGGTCAGCTGACCGATCCAGTCGCGAACAGAGAGTTAGCGTCTGTTATGGATCGGTCAGCCGACCGATCCAGATGCGAACAGAGAAGTACAAAGCTCACTGATCGGTCAGCCGACCGATCAGTGAGCCACTGGATCGGTCTACCGACCGATCAGTGTACTCCTGGATCGGTCGGTAGACCGATCCAGCCGCATACAGAAGCGAGATGGCTTGTGGATCGGTCAGCCGACCGATCCAGAGTTTCTCTCCGTGCCGGTATCAAGCTGGATCGATCACTGGATCGATCCGACAGCCCAATCGATTCATGGATCGATTGAAATGCCTGATTACAGCTAGCAGGATATCCGAGAGGTATAGATTATCTTCCCTAGCATGTGTACAACTCCTAGGTACACCTAGAATATTAAGTTCAGATTTTGCAGTAATCAGTTTAGTAAAATTTTAATCAATCCAGATTTCCGCAATAGTAATTTAGCACAGCATAATGTAGCGATCGGCCTCACAGCCTAGTCAGTAGAAGGCGGGTCGTTACAGAAAAAGAGACCATCAACTACCAAAACCAGTCCAGTCCCAAGTTTGACTATGAGACCTTAAACCATGATACAAGTTTGACTATGAGACCTTAAACCATGATACAGACTTCAAAATAATGTATTAGAAGCCAAAAATGACACTTCAGAATATTTATACCGCAATGATTCTAATTCTTGAGAAGACCATTTGATAGAATAGATTTGAATCAACTATTAACAGAAAACAACAAAACCACAGCAAGTTGAGCAAACGTTGTACACAAGGAAAGATTCTAGAGCAATGGTCAACAAACAAGTTACCATGATTGCTTTTATGTTCTCTACCAATCCTCTCACAATATCTGCTTCTTAACATACTGTAAACAATTAGACCGTGTGATGAAAACCAATACCAACTTCGAATTTTTCCTGGAACAAAAAAAATCATCAAGTCAATACCAGATTTATGTAATCATGAAACCATAAATACCTATACCAAATGTCGAACTGTATGTGAGGTAGCAACATATACCAGCAGCCAAATCCAAGGGCCCCAAAAACATAAATACAAAAAATTCAGGAGGCTCATTACATAAGAGTATCTAAAGGAATACCTAAAGCATTCCCTGATGATGCTATATATTCCACAAATGCATCTAAAGCTGGAAATGGAGATTTTCCTGAAGTAAATGTGTTTGGGAAATCACTTCTATATACATCAAATGCAGCATATTGTGAAACATCTTGAGCTTGTTGTTGAACCTGATCTACAAACAATCAAGACTTAGAAAGCACAATACTAAGAAAATTAAGAGGCAACAAATTCAATAGAAAGTTAGAAACACTAGATGAAAACTGGTTTCATTAGGTCACACTCTGTTTTAAGAAATACAAAGAAGGAATTGCTATGTAATAACAACCAAGACTTTTAAAAGAGCACAATGGTGATAAAATGAAGAGGCAAAAAATTTTTACACAAACAATTGCACAGTGTTGATTTCATAAGGCACCACATTATCTTAAACAATAGAATAAAAAATTGAAAAAAAAAGTATATCAATCAGAATTTCTTAAGAACAGGTCTGAAACATGATAAAGACAAGCACTTGCCATTGCAAACATCACAGCATTCTCTGGTAAACCATGACATGATTACTTACACAGCAACTCAAAACACCATGAAATGCCAGATTACATTCGACATTTGCTGCTCAAACATTGTGCCATTTCAGAACCAGATTGTTACAGCACAACACTACTAAGAAATGTTACACTCCTAACTAACTAAGAAATGACACGATTTTGCACCTTGTGTGATAAGTGAACATGTTGTTTAGATTAATTGATTCCCATTATACTATAGAAGGATCCATGCGATGATTTATGGATATCAGAAATGATTTTTACAAGTTAATAGTGTGTATAATTGGATATTTATTTAGGAACCAGAACTTGTAGATTGAAAAAGTAATAAGCTATTTTCAATCAGAATAAAGAAGGAAATTGTATCTATAGCAGAATTTCAAACTACATCATTTCTTTACGCTGAGAAAAATGGCTCTTGATGAACTCTATAGTTCTAAAGTGACATACTATTCTTGGAAACCTCAATAAACTATGTCCTACTGTTTATTGAGATTAGTATTTTTTTTTATCGAGTAACCAAACTAATACTAAAAACATCATTTCAAAAGAGTTGAATAGATATAGATAGGCGGTGTTAAGTCATATGTATTCAAATACAGTAGTTTGCTGGAGGAAAATTATATTATGACAATCAAACAGTTCATATCAGTAAAGTGCTGAAGTCTTTTCAACTCAACAATATCATTCAGTATTATTATATTGTCTCGCGTACTAAAGTAGGTTAGGCCACCCTATGATATTTGTTCCTAATATAAACTTGGCAAAACTATTGACTACACCATACAGTAAAAATTTCTTCGATCACTTGGTAAAAAAAATCTATGAAGAAGATAACACACAAATAGTAGATAACCTCAAAATCAAAGCACAAGGTTTTTCTGCAATCCGCATCTATTTGACAAACTAAAAGTTTACTGCAATCACAGTCCATTCTGCAGATTAAGGATTCCATGAACACGTCCTGTTTACTCTGTAATAGAATAATGAAGGAAAAATGAGATAAATCATGAATACTGAGCTTGAATGAGCTAATAAAAAAGGAGAATGAAGGATGTAAGACAACTTTAGACTACCTGTATAATTTGCATCAGTCTTGCAATAGAAGAATTAGTGAAGTCAATGGAATCAGGTTATTGTACCGAGTCAAGTGAAAATTCAAATGAACATATAAGCCACCTAATCAGCCTAGTAGGAGGTACACCCAACACAGTAAAAATTGTCAAGTCTTAAATGTCCTGCGATTATGATCAGAATTTTTCTCCAGAAGGAATTTTCTTATCTATTTTCGCTGGTGTTGGAAATGCACATGCAAATAAGATGATTAATTCAATTAAAATACTAGAAATTTTCTCACAAAAAGAATTTGTGGTTTGTGATTCAAAATCTATCTAATGAGTACAAATACAGATAAGTCCAACACAAACAAGTCATAATAATATGACCTGTTTATTGTACAACTGAAACAAAGTTACAGGAGAAAAGCATAGGCTGCAGTTGCCATTTTCCTAAATAGGTAAAAAGTAGCAGCAACATTATTGAAGAAGACATACTCACCATGTTCTTACATTTAAAGCGTTCAGTAGGCAAAAGAAAAGAATTCTTCCCGGCCTTTGAAGAGAAAGCTAGACGGAAACAACGATTTCGAGAATAGACAGCATTGTCAAGAAAAGGCTGACGATCAGAAGAGCTAGCGTCTTTCTTGACATACAATTTGTCAACCTGCGGGGCACTTCCCCTTTGACTGGTGATACGAGAACACACCTAATCAGCAAAAAGTGAGAGTCATATATACATTTTACATAAAGGGCAGCCCGGTGCACGAAGCTCCCGCCATGCAGGATTCCGGAGAAGGATCAATTGTACGTAGCCTTACCCTGTATTTTGCAAGAGGTTGTTTCCAAGATTCGAACCCGTGACCTTTTGGTCACATGGCTACAACTTTACCGTTGCGCCAACTTTACCGTTATATATACATTTTACATAACTAAGCAAAAAATACAAAATATCCAATAATTAAAATTGATGAAATTATAAACAAAGCTTCCAACAATACTCCCTTTTAGTAGGAATAATTTGACAATTTATAAATTAGGACAAATAAAGAAATTCAAATATTGTCAGTGACAACCTTGCAAATCTGAGGTTTTCGTTTTCAATTATTTTATGCAACCTTTTGTTTCAGCAGCTTTAGGTCTTTCATCTATCAAAATTCTAAACAAGGTAAAGAAAGCAGGTGCATGTAAAACAGCATAAGCAGTCCAAAGGGACATAGAAATCATTCTAACTTGTAAAAATACTCTGTTTTCATTTTCCAGTTATAAGATATAACTCTAACATAATTGTTCAGACTACTTTATGAAACAGTTAATTTCCCAAATTGGAACTCAAACCTTTTAAGTAATTTGATTAATCAGGTAGAAGCAAAGAAGCTGCTACACAGCTAAACCTGCAAATCAAGCCTAAATCTCATGCAATCATAATAAATTTTCAGTCCAGTGGCATAATGAATATAAAACAGCATAAAAAATTCCAAGAGGTTCTCAAATATCATAATAAAGTCATTGTTGGACAAATCCACTATCAACATTTATTCTCCTGGTTACGCCCAACTATAATTGATTGTTAATCAGTTGCTTGTCAGACAGGTATTCTCTAAATTCGAACTTGAACATTTAAATACTTAATATCATGACAAAGCTATCAACTGATGCCACCAGTGTCAATTTTACAGTTGTAGTTGCTTTGGGTCAGGTGGCATGGCAGGGTCAGAAGCATCTGACATAAGTTGCATAGGAAAACTACTTACTGTTATTCTTAAAAGAAATGGATTCACTTTATAACTAAGGAATTAATATGACATGGACCTTGGGAGAAACTTCTCTTCAATCTTGTAAGTGGAAACATTAATGGCGTCTTACAAATTTTTACAAGGGACTTGAGCTAACAAATTTTGAGGCAAACAACTCTATAGGCAGAAATATTTTACGAGAATAATTAGAATAAGATGTTCTACTAATAAGATTTTTATTCATTACAAAAACCTATACTTCCTGAACCGGGAAAACCCCAAATGAGATTCTCTCTTTTTTGAAATATAACAAAAACTTGCTTGGAATATAAATTGGTCACTATAGTTAACAAATTTATGTAGAAATAATAACAATGAGAAATTTCTTGATATCATAAAAGTTACAAGAATGTAGAAAACAATGACTTTATAAATCTTCAAGTACCTCCATAACAAATGCACCAACATGTGAGTTGTCCTTGAAGGCAACTCTTGGTATGCGAATAATCACATGGCGTGAAAATTTTACTGCAAAATAAAATTTACTTTATCCAAATTGAACAATTAACTCATGGTTTATAAGTGCAAATGTAATCAGTCCTATGCTAGTTTCTTTGGACCAACAATTCAGAAGAAATAGGCAAAAAAAAAAAGTTCAAGAGAATGAATTCCATATGAATAATAAGTTAATACAGTTTAATATCACACAATAATTGTACATTTCAAAACTGTTTATGTTTTCTAGTCAAATCTTGCATAACATAACACCTCCAATTATATCAATGCATTATAAAAGTGAACATTGATGATCATGATAATACTGATTAGACATATGAAGGTAATGCAAATCTATATACAAATTGGATCTAACTAATATCAGAACTAGGATATAGGTAGATTGCATCATAGAAAGTAACAGATACCTGACGTAACAGAAAAAATGTTAAGACAAAAAGGACAGA
Organism: Zingiber officinale; assembly: GCF_018446385.1. Lineage (NCBI taxonomy): Eukaryota > Viridiplantae > Streptophyta > Magnoliopsida > Zingiberales > Zingiberaceae > Zingiber > Zingiber officinale. The sequence continues at coordinate 54,934 of NW_024589883.1, read as the reverse complement.
TTACAGTAACAGACAATATGTAGATGAACAAACACAAATAAGATACCTGACGTGGATGAATCAAGTTCTATGATCCATCCATTATTTCCTTCAATTGAATACTTGTCAAATAAGAGATCGTAAGTAAATGATACCAAAATGTCCACCATTTCATCAACATCTTTGTCAGCATTGACTTTCTTATCAAACTCCAAATCAAAATATAAGTGGCAAGGCATACCCTGTCAAAATTAACTTGTGAAAAATAAAGTTATTTTTAGCATATTACAAATTTAAAAAAGAAAGGCATGTATGGTATTATAAAGAAATTAATCAAACGAGTGATTCTATTTCATATGATTAAGTAGCATGCTTGTCATTTTTACTCCTTTACACATGCTAGGAGGTAAACTATCACCTCTTGAATGACTTCGTAGTGATGACGTAACTTAGAATCCATACCTATATACCTGCAATGGAAAAATAAGCTTTCACATTCTACAGAAACTAATTCAGACAAACTACTGAAAAGGAATTATGGTAATTTGAGTGTTTTAACATATTGCTATATAGTGTCCAGAAAATGCTCCAATCATGTTTTTATTTTGAGTTCTCAGGTAATTCTACCTTTGCAATCAGAAGAACATATGAATGGTCTTAGTGAATAAATAGCATTCAAATTTAACATTTCAGAGTATGAAAAGTCAGCATCACATGGTAACCTTGTCCAGAATTCATTGTATGTAGAGGCAAGAAACCTTCTTTGTCCACTCAAGTGATCTTGATAACTAAACAGTTTAGCTTGCGTATGCCCTTTCAAGAATCTGATTGCTTCCTCTTGTCTTGGGAAAGTTGCCCAGACACCTTTCCTGTATAAGGTGTAACAATTAACTGAGACAATGAACAAAATTTAGTTCAAAATATTATATTTTAAAATGATGGTCAGCCTTGTATGAACCAACTGGAATTTACCAGTCCAAACAAATATCAACATTCAACCCACTAGGATACAGAATCATAGAGAATAAGAAGAATGCTAGCCATCAATGTTATAACAACAATATAGTGGTATTGGGAGGAGAGAAAAAGCATCTAACAGGGTGTAGCATAAAGAGTTACCTTGAAATGAAGTCATTTTCTTCATTGAGATCAACATGAATCTCATGCAACAATCGAAGCAATCGTGATGGTCTTTTAAGTGGGACTCCATGTGGAGACCCATAAAAAATAATAGGAGAAATCTGCTTTCCGCTCTTTAGTTTGATTGCTGCAGACATATATGCACCATGCTGAGAAGATGAATGACAGAATTAACAATGATTATAATTTTTAAAAGTTTGATGACTAAAGGTTGCAATACTAACATCTTATGGAAATTAAGTGGCTAAGAAGTAACTCACATATTCACAAGGTCTTGTTTCAAACTATTCGGGTTACACAAACTGTTCCTCAAAATAAGCACATACATCTTTAGAAAAGTGATTTTATAATATAATACATTATTTAAGATCCCATACCATACTAGATGGCATCATGCAGTACCAAGTGGGTTTGTCAAAATATATCGATCCAATATATTACTAAAATCGAATACTGTTTGACACTAGTAATCTCTTTTTGTTGCATGCACCGATCATGTTGATGACTATCATAGCAAGCCAATACCAAGCATGCCTTGGCATACTACAATACGTGTTAAGGTGAATTCTAGTAATGCTTCTTTTTTAGCCTTGTTTCTCTCAAATTTTAATACGATTACCTAATAATTTTTTTTATAAGTAAATAAGTTAAGTGAAAAAATTATAATAGTACACATGAATTCAATCTGACATGCATTGAATTAAAATAAAATAAAACCATTTTAAATTTAATTACTAATTGATATATCCTTACCAATTTTTTTTTAAAAAAAAACTACTTGACAAAGGATTAAGTGAGTATTCATTAAAATTCATATCGCAATACTTTAACATATGTCAAAATTGAAGCCTGTTTGCCAAAGCATGCTAAGTGTCAGCACAATATGATGCTCAATCGACAAAACAATGCTATTCTAGTTGTAAATCAGAACATTATTCCATAGAATAATACTTCAATAATTGCCCCCAAGCTTATAGTTGACTTTCCTTCTTCATTTCCTTCTATCCTTCCCAATTTACCAACAACAACATGCATCAACACTCCAACATAGTAATGAAAACGTATTGTTCCAATCAAAAACAAAAAGTTTGACATGGGTAGAGATTTCAACCCTTGATAAAATAAATAAAGAAACTATTCATATAATAAATTGGCCCTAACAAAACAATGATTTATCATCTTCTTATTGTTACAAAACTCTAAGAAAATGATTCACCTGATAAACCAATGAAACTAACTGACTTGGTAAACGTGGAAAATATTTCTTATGACCACAATGCTAGGATGCAAGTGTGTAACTACATGCACATAAGTTCAGAAGAAACCCGACATATATCATGTTTTCTACAACGTTGGAGAGAAAATTGGTCAAGTGTGCTGTTAAATATGAGAATTGATCTTAGTTAATGATATTAATGATTCCGTAACAATGCTAAGGTGATTAAATGGATCTGAAATTCTGAATGCCCTTCTAGTTAGGAAGCATCACTATAATCCTCTGAGAATAACATTGCATAACTGAGATAAAAGTTATGGATTAACCATGACAAAGGAAATTCTGCAACACATCCATCATTACAAGATGAAGAAGAAACAGTGTAACAATAACTAGAATGGCAACAGGAGAAAAATGGTGACAAGTTCAAATACAAAATTCACAGAAGGATCGACATCAGACTTCTTTCTGGCAATAAGTAATACATGTAGAGAAATTAGACTTCCACTTTAATGCGAAATGAGAAATGCAGCAAATACCTTCTCTTTTTCACCCGAATCCTTACAGGATCGCTTAGATGAGCTTGGCATTGAAACTTCAGGCGCCTCCCCTCTCCCCGAGGTCGCCTTGAGTCTCGCGACCGAGAGCCTTCTTTCTCTGACTGCCGATTCTGGCACATAAATATCTCCCAAGATCAAGCCGGTTACAGAGAAAGAGACCAAAATCAGGCCTCAAATGATTAAACTAAGGATAACCAAGGAATCGAAATGGCGATTAATTAGGGTTTATCACCGGGGGTGGAGACTCCGCACTTGAAGCAAGCGAAGAGTCGGTCAGCGTCGTCCTTTGGGTCGTAGGCCATCTTTGTGAGACAAGGGCTGGCGACAGCGATGCCTCCGCTTCGCCCTCCTCTCCCGCCGGAACGGCAAACGAGCAGAAGCGAGAAGATCGGGCAGCCGGTGACTTTCAAAAGAGTTTGAGCGGGAAGAGTGGAAAGAGAGACCAAAAATGGGCCTTCTTGCTTTTCAGAAAAGCCCACGACCTGTTTACCATTTACGGTAAAAAAAAAATAACCCGAACCGACCGTACAAATTAAGAGCCGGAAGCCCACACAGGCCGACTTTTAGATGAAACGGCGTCATCTTGACTATTGCTATCAACGCTAGTTCCACCTAAACGTGCAAGTCAAACATAGCCGTTATAAAAAAATTTAATTTATTTAAAAAAATATATAGAGAGAACGTGTTTTATATTTAATAAAAAATTAGATTAAAATTCATCATAATTTAATAAGAAATATTACTATTTTATTTATTAACAAAGTTTGGTGAACCCCAAATAAAAGTGCGTTAATATTCTTTTTGACTATTAACACTGATAACACTGAAAATATAACAAACGTATTAATCAGATATATAATTCGAAACATAGTTATATTATTGAGATTTTTTTTATTAATTAATTAAATATTTAAAAAAAATCAACCTCATATGTTAGAATTGATAATACTACGAGGAGAGAAACTTCTATAAATATTTTGGGTTGATAATATTAGAAAATATATTTTTCTTAATTTTAAATTCTCGAAGTCACTCTAGTATTACATGAGTACGGGGTGCACTTTTACCTAATTTATGGACGATCTTTTAGCTAAAACTATGTGTAGTCTTTATTCTTATCAATTTAATATCTAATGTTTTGGTGGGCAGTTGCCCCACTTCAATTTTTTGTAACTACCTCTAGTGGTGTATAAAATTATAAAAATATTATAGTCTTACCTCAATAAAAAAATAAAAGTACGAGCAATTATCAAAAATTAAAATTATTTTTTATAGGTCAATTCTTTTTCCCTTAGATCTCCCCACCTGATATAAGAGTCTAGGTTACGCAACGCATGTGCATAAATGATAATCCCAGTTAGTCTCATTGACTATGGGTGACCGACTTGGCCTCACGAAAGTTTTCCATTAACCATCAGGATAAATCGGAAAATACATGCGACAGCCAGCTCAGAGGTCCAACATCCTTTAGTTGCGCCCTCCATTTAGAAGAAAAAATAATCGTAAATTCTTAGGAGGCGAGATCCTCTGGATCATTTTTGTGATCCAGATGATGCTCCCTTTACATGTATTGATAAGGATAAATGATCTCCACCTATTTTATAAATACGGATCATCCATCCCTATTAATATATACAAAAGAAGCATCCTCCATATCACAAAAAATAGTTCAAAGGCTTTCCTTTCGATTCTTAGGTGATAACATGGATATTTTATCCCATAGACACATAAATTGTTTTTATGGAAAGTGACTAACGGAGACAGAAAACACAAAACAAAAACAATGGCTTAAATTAAAATACTTTACATAAAAAACAAAGTGTTTGTTGTTATTAAATATTTTTGCTACATCTTAACCTCACTGATGGATTGATTGTTTGTGACAAGACACCAACTTCATCTTATATTTTAATGTGCTGTAATTATAATAATAATTCTTCGATGAGTTGAAGTTCAAAAAGAAGAAACAAAGTGATGGATTGAAATATGATTAGGTTAATGCCATGAGAGAGTATCACTTTAAATAATTAAAGCTTAATTAAATATTAATTTTACATTTTTTTCATTTTATTGCCACATTACCTTCCTCTTAGATATTGATTATCAACTATAAAGAATTCGTTGTCTACTAAGAGATCAAGTCGAAAATGGATTGATCTCTCTCTGTTCGATTGATTTAACGCAAAACCTAACTCGAAGAAGTAGGTCATAATCGTGACGAAAGTGGAAGGAAAAAAGAAAGAATAAAATTGTATAACAACAGAAGAGGCATATCGACTATGGCAATTAAGAATTTTAAAATCGAAACCACTTGATGCTCCATGAGAGAAATTGTATTTAGACCCACTCCATCTCTCATCCACTTCGTCTCTAACTTCTCGTACATTGCTCGACTAGCATTTTTTTCCTTGTCTATTGCGAGACAAGATATGAAGGTGAGACTTCATTCTTTATTTGTAGAATGTTTGTGTTTTAATTGCATTTTCTTTGTAGAAAATCGTGGTGAGGGTGGATGTGCCCGATGACAAGGAGAAGGCAAAGGCAATGCAAAAAGTCTCTACTCTTCAAGGTTCTACCTATCTCATTCTTCATTATCGATCGACTTTGTCTTTGCTTAACTTGGTCCCTAGATCTTTATTGTATGAATAGGGATCGAGTCCATTTCCGTTGACATGAAAGATAGGAAGATGACCGTGATCGGAGACGTTGATGCCATTGATGTCGTGGGCAAGTTGAGAAAAGGGTGGCCGACCGAGATAGTCACGGTCGGACCAAAGGAAGAACTGAAAGACGAGGAAACAAAGAAGAAAGAAGAGGAGAAAAAGAAGAAAGAAGAAGAGGAGAAGCAAAAAGAGACTGAAAAGATGATCAAACAAATCCTTTCGGAAAACTATTGTAACCCGTGCATGCCGCCTCAACATAAGAATTGTTACCCTTACGTGCCCATCGAATACTGTGATGAAATTGCGGAAGCGAATCCAAACGTTTGTGTGGTCATGTAAGTTATGTTTAGTCAAAAAAATATTATCCAAATAAAACAAATCAACTATGTAGTTGTTGAATTGATAAACATGCCACTTGAATGAATGTCAACTGTTAATCATTAGAGGATGGTTAGGTTTAGAAGTTGGAGAAGAAACAAAGAAGAAATTAAGGCATGACAAGTGTTTAAGGTCAAACAATAGTATACTAATGTAAAAGAGATTATATTTTTGTATACTTAACACATGAAAGCAACTCTTAATCATGAAAAATATGCCATCTTTTTTTATTTCTCATAGCTTTCACAAACACCATGTCCACAAAATTATTTTGCACAACAAATTGTAATTCAAAAGATGCAAAATTTGAAGAGTCCATTTTCAAGTAATATGGTAAATCAATCCTCGCATTGGATCATACATAACAAACAAAAATTTTGAGTCGTGTATCATACACAACTTCTCCGCAGGTACCATAGTGCCATACTCCCAGGAGTGAGAAGATTAATAACTTGGAAGGGAGGCGAAAGCGATCTTCCAATTGCTTCGACATGGCACACGCTTCAAAATGGCAAAAAAGAGGGGAAAAACATTAACACGTAGTCATGGAGGGATACAATTCATAGAGTTGATCTAGAGAAACATGGCTTGATAAGGATGATGACAAACTAGACACATGCCGGGCAGATGCTTCAGCATAATATCCAAACTTTAGTAGAATAGCACTGGGCAAACAGACTCACCATATGTAAAACAGACCATCTGCTGCTTGCCTCTGGACCCTTTCCATCAGTTCAATCTGCAAGATTCCACCAATGCAGACGACTGGATGCGGAAGTTTGAAAGATTGCAATACATTTTCCTGCACAAATCAGGATGAATTAAAACAGTTACTTTCATGAGGCAAATCTTTTGCCACTAAACATTTGTTCTTTTATTAAGTTAAACCTTGTGTGGATAATACAGATGAGGCAAAGAACATTTTATTTAGATCCTATTTCCTTCTTAGGCAAAAAAAAATGTCTAGGGGAAAAAAATGATAGGGGTATTAGAAAATTTTTCCTAGAAGCAAAATTTCATTCCAATCATTTCCTTGGGAGGGAAGAGGAAGGAGAGCATAAATTTTTCTTTGTTGAAAAGTAAAAAAAAAAAATATATATATATATGGGCTTGAAAAAAAATTGAAATTTTAAGCTCCATTGCATGGGAAGACTTATCCATACAAATCGAACTGAAGCATAATTGAGGCAAACTGAAAGATTTCAACATTATTTTCTTTTCCACCCTCTATTTCTGCCAAGGAAAGAAAGTACCTTGGGAAAATCCTATATCACCTTGCTTGTACCTGGGAGAACAATTAGAAGCAGCCCAAGCTAGCTTCCAATTCCAAGACAATTCGCCTTGGGGTGAAGAATATGAAATTTGAATGGGCTAACAAAAATATTATACATTAAATGATATCTATAACCTGCATTATATGACTATTCAATGACCAATCTATGAACCCTCATAGAAACAAATAAACCAGTAAGATTGTTATGTTGCTATTACTGAATATGCGATTTCACACATGAATAAAATGCTATGATATATGACAGACCCTTCATCTACCCTATACTCATTTTGAACACCAGACACTCTGGCATCAATGCTCTTAGTGAGGCACAACATCACCATTGACCATATATAAGCATCAGACACCTAGAACAATATCCATGACAATGCCAATACTCGACAGACTTTAATATCTGAGATGCTAAGAAATCACCTGTATCATTGCAAATTTGGGAGAAACATATGTCCAGTTGTACTTCTCACTATGATCTAACTGTAGAGATTTGTTGGTGTATGCACTGATAGCTTTTCTTGATCTAGAACCAAAACGAAACCGAACAAATTTTGAGGAATATATGGGATGGCCATCCTGGAAGAAAGCTGCATCAAAGATAATAAGAGAGATAGTATGCACAGAGAAACAATAAATAAGAATTAATGATGTTACTGAAAATTCATTAATGCAACAAAAAACCTTTAAATGGCTGGATTTTTATTTCGTCCACAACACAGAAGTCAGAGATCAATCTGTAGGTAAGAGTTTCAGGCACTGCAGTATCATTTTGTCCACCACTTGACCAATATGAAGGAAGGCCACCTACTATCTCATTTGCCACCAAAGTATTCTGAATGCTTTCAAATGGTTCATCATCAGTGCTGGAAGCAAATATCCCCAGATCAATGCAATCCGTTTTACCTTCAGGAGAAGAAATTAAATGACATAAAAGGGAATATAATATGTGCCTTTTCTCCAGGCTTGTCCAATCATATGAACTGCTACACTCCACATCCGCATTGCTTTCGTTAATGACATTGGAGAAGTTTAATACCTCAGGAAACTTTCTTGTACACAAACTCCTACTAAGACCATGTTCTACAACTGTAATGTGCCAAAAAAGTTCCGTTAAAAGGAGTGTGATACATCGATGTACAAAACTAAGAACCAAATACACGGGTATTTAAATTCCTAACAATTGTCACAAGGTTCAATACAAAATTCTATTATAAACCACAAGCAAATTTACAGATAAATAGACTTCGCTACTAATCATTAAGTTCAACTGGGATGACTATCCTACATTTGACCTTTGCATCAACCAGTGAGCATTGATAAATTTATAATCAGCTTGGTATCGGCTAATCAAATCGTAAACCTGGGACTAACAAAATTCTTGCAATACGTCATTATCCTGATATTGGCAGAAGTGTTAAATTTAATGAAAATGGAAGCAATGTCAGTACATTCGCCATCACTAAGCATATTCCTTTCATTCGCAAATGATACAACAGCAAGGAACAACAACACAAAAAAAACTTTTTTTTCTTCGATATCGAACCAAAGCAAACTCGAGAAGAAAGGAATACGTACCGAACCGACGCCACGATCGCGACACGGCACTAGCCCGCACCAGATCCGCCGGTTCATCTAACCTCGTAAACACGGAGGTAGACGCATCCGGTCCCAGCCATTGTAAGAAATCCCAGCGATTCTCCATCAACAATTCCCGGGAGCCGCCTCCAAGATCAGATCCCGTCAACCAAATCAATACAATGAATTACACGGCCAGCCAGGGAAAAAGAAAGATCCTTCTACTTGGATTCAACAATGAGGACGGAAGCGGAATCCACAGAGCGAGATCATCCGATCGAGAGGGAACCCTAGAAAAAGACGACGGAACTGAAGCCGACCGAGCCCTTCGGCGGCAAAAAGGCAATGGACTAAAATAAAGGAAAATAAAATCATTTTTGAGATTTGTTCTTCAATTTTCTACACCCTTCATGCGTACCCGCTCTTTGATCGGATGAGCGTCGGGTGAAGCCTATAAGAGACCGACAAATGCCAGGGAGATCGGTGTGGGTACATCTTCTCTCGTTGCGCTTCAGAACCAGGTTTCCCATCCTCGTTCAGCTTTATCTTCATTTATTTTTATTAAAAAAATATTTTAAAAAAAAGGACGCCTTCGATTTTTGCCTTTAAATCTGACTAAATCTTTGATTTACAAAGTAATTATTATGATATAATTAGATATAATAAATTAATACCATAATTGAAATAACAAGCTGGAATAGCTCAGTTGGTTAGAGCGTGTGGCTGTTAACCACAAGGTCGGAGGTTCAAGCCCTCCTTCTAGCGCACTAAATTAAGATTTTTATTAAAGGCCCAGTTTTAAAAAGTTTTTTTTTAGAAAAAAACATTAAAAACGCTTCTCTATTATTTCCTTTTTTTAATTCTTCTTCATCTTCTAATAGTTTTTTTAGAAATACAAATTTTAGTTTTATTTATACCTTCTAGCGCACTAAAATTAAGTTTTTTATAAAAAAAAAGGCCAATTTTTAAAAGTTTTTTTTAGAAAAAAAAACATTAAAAAACGCTTCTCTATTATTTCCTTTTTTAATCCTTCTTCATCTTCTAATAGATTTTTTTTGGAAATACAAATTTTAGTTTTATTTATATTGTAAATAATACTTTTAAAGGAACTTTACATTAAAAAAAACTTTATAGAGTCATATTTTCCAAATACATATTTTTATAAATCCATATTTTTAATTGCATAAAATTAACATTTACACGGTTCAATTAATTTTAAGAAATTTTAGAAATTCAGTTTAAACAATTGAGATTTAAATTCCTAAGTCTCTACGTATAATAAACTGTATAAAATCCATATTTGTATAATAAATTTTATAGGTTTAATAAGTTATGGGTTAGTTTCAAATTGCAGGGACTTCCCTGGTATAATAAATTAATGTGTTAATTTTGTAGGGACTTATTGTGCACATGAAGCTCGTAACGTTTGTGATTTATGGAGCGCGTAATTAAAATATGTTGGACTTTTTTATTTTTCATTATAAGTACTTTTTAATTTATCTTTTATGGTAAGTAGAAAAATTTTATAGTGTCGAACCAATGATTTTCACAGAGTTTGCGACCTGACAAAATCGAGTAGTGTGGCGTTGACTTAGGATGATAAAAGTAATTCAACTCAAAGCTCGAGAGATCCGTAGGATTTTAGAAAAAAATGATATGAGATATGCAAGAGAACGTAGATGCTTAATTGAGTATGACAAATAACATGAAGTATGAAAGATTTTGTAACTTTGGATTCAAGATTTCACATTGGTGTTAGGAGATCGTTGTTGTAATCTTCCTCAGATTAAGGTTGGTTAATTTGACTAAACTCGAGTTGATTCGAGTTTGAGTTTTGATATTTTGAAAATATATGAAGAAGAGGTTAGGAAGATCAAGATTGATCGAATACTTGACAATAAGGTTGCGTTTGGTAGCCTGTAATCTACCTTGTAATGTAATCCAGATTACATTACAAAGTTGATTATTTTGTTTGGTTTGATTTAAAACTTGTAATGTAATCAGGATTACAAAAGGTAGTGAAGATTTGTAATCTGAATTACAAAGCAAATGCTATGTAATCCGATTACATTACGAGGTCATTGTTTCACCAAAGTTTAAATGTCGAATATACCCCTAGTCTGTTATCGACCGCCGCCCACCACCGGTCGCCGACCTTCGTCGCCGGCCGCCGCCGCCGGTCGCCGCCGCCGGTAGCCGGCCGCCGGTAGCCGGCCGCCGGCCGCCGCTGGTCGGCTGCGGCGACCGACGGTGGCGGGGGCAGCTGGTTGCCGATGGCTACCGCAAACTCCGGCAGAGGTGTGGCGACCGCCGATAGAGGTCACAGGATATTTTTGTCATTTTATAATAATATGAATTACATTCCTTATAAAAAATAATGGACACCAAACAAAAGAATGTAATCACCTTTGTAATCAAAGATTACATACATTACATTACCAAACGTAGTAATGTAATCAAGATTACATTACATTACATTACAAATTTGATTACATTACAAGGTAGATTACATTACACCCAATCAAACGTAGCCTAAGTAAGAGAGAAGTAAAGTAGGTTATGAAAGACCGAATACTTAACTGATAAATTACTATCTAAATGTTAGGTAAGAAAAAGTCTTAACTCAAGGGTTAGACAAGGTTAAAGTCTTAACTACAGGTTAGGCAAGACAAACTTTTAACTCGACGATTAGGCAAAGGAAAATTCAAGTGGATCAAAGAGAACCGCAGGTTGGCAAAGAAAAGCCCTAACTGCGGTTAGATAGAGAAAAATCCAAATGAGTCAAGGAGGACCGCGTATTAGCAAAGGAAAGTCCTAATTGCGGTTAGGCAAAGGGAAGTCCAAGTTGTCAAGGAGGGTCACACGTTGGCAAAGGAAAGTCTTAACTACGATTAAGCAAACGAAAGTTCAAGTTAATCAAGCAGGACAACACGCAGACAAGAGGAAAGCCCGAGCTATGGTTAGGTAAGAGGGGCATTCAAATGGGTGAAGATGGACCGTGCACTTGGTGATCAGAAGTCCAACGAGAAGTTAGCAAAGAAAAAGTCCAAGTGGGTCAAATGTTGACCAGACACTTGGTATAAGAAAAACTCTAAGTGAGTCAAAAAGTTGATCAGACACTTAAAGGAAGACCCAACAAGTCACAGTTGATTAGATGTTGTGTAAGGAAAACCCTAGACTCGAATCAAGTGAATTAGGGTTAGTCAATCGATTGGGACATGGCTAATCGATTGGGTAATCGATTAGAGTAGCATTTCTCACAAAGGTGCCAGAATCAATTGGGGCAATCAATTTCAGCTATATTAATCAACTGGGATGATTGATTAAGAAGATCTTGATTGATTAGGTCGATTGCTAATAGATTAAGAGTTGTTTGTTGTGAGAAGTACGGTGAATTGGGGAATCAATTAGAAGAAGCTCATGAAGCACAGTAGGGTTTGTAATCAATTGGACAATCGATTAAGACACTGTTAATTGATTGGGCTAATCGATTAAGACTTTTCGCGAGAAAACAAAAAGGTAGGTAATCAATTGGGCAATCGATTAAGACATTGTTAATTGATTGGGCTAATCGATTAAGACTTTTCGCGAGAAAACAAAAGGTTAGGTAATCAATTGGGCAATCGATTAAAGTCTTTTTAATCAATTTGGATGAATCACCAATCGAATAGGGTTCAGGAAAAGAGTCGTTTTGTAGGTTTTCAAATGATCGGATGGCGTGACAATCAATTAGGGAAAAGCTAAATCGATTGGGAGATGTTGACTGACCCTAGAAAAGGATTTTTATGGATATTTCGAAGCATGTCTCGCAAGCATTCAAAGTTGTCGATTCTTGAGTAGAGGAATGCAAATGAATCAAATGGTTCGCGAGCTATTCGGAGATCAATTTGGTAAAAAACTCGTTTGAGTTTGTTCATTTATCATATCGAGCCGAGCTCGAGCCCGATTTCGAGCTCGACAGTTTTATCGAACCGAGCTCGAGTTTAAGGATATTCGGCTCGTGAGCTCACAAACATGTTCGTTTATAGGCTCGCGAGCTCGAGCTCGGCTCGTTTAAAGGACTCGAAAACATGTTCATTTATAGTCTCGTGAACTCAGGCTCGAGCTTGGCTCGTTTAAAGGGCTCGAGAACATGTTTGTTTATAGGCTCGTGAACTCAAGCCCGAGCTCGGCTCGATTAAAGGACTTGCGAACATGTTCAATGATATGTTAAGTTTGGAAATTTAATGTAGTAGTTTGGGATGCTCAATGATATGTTGAGTTTATATTATTTTAGTTGTTAGGTTTGTTGAATATTTATTCAAAATGAGTTTTTGAGCTCGCTTAACAAGTCTGCAAAATGAGCTCTAAAATGAGCCTTAAAACGAGCTAAAAAATGAGCCCGAGCTCGCTTAATGAGTTAGACTCGTTAACTATGATAATCGAGCTAATAACGAGCCGAACTCGAACTGTTTGTGAGCTTGGTAATTCCAAAACGAGCCGAGCTCAAGCCTTGTGATAAAAGTTTGATTCGAGCTTGAGCCCGAATGTAACTTAAATGAGCCCAGCTCGAGCTTAATATTGTTCGGCTCAGTTCGATTCGTTTACATCCCTATTTTTGACCTTTTGGAAGACAAATGTTACTGCACTTTTCAACCGATCAAGAGTCAATCCATAGCAACAAGATATCAAGAGCAAGGTTCCTTATTTTTATATCTATTTACTTGTTCTGGTTGTATTTCTTGTTGTATGTTCTTGTATGTATTTGCTTCTCCGCCTTCGGGAAGAGATGTTCATAGTAGAGCTATGAGTGTGAGAAACGAACCCTTGGATTAGTCATCTCAAGGAGGTGAATACTAAATAAAATTAATTGTGTTAGCATTGCTTCAAATTTCCACTACAAATCATTATAGACGAAGCGATTGAAGTTAATCATCTCCTCTATCTCCCAAAGTGTACTAACAATTAGATATGCTTAATTGATTGTCTTCATAAGGAACATGAACTCTTTGTTATCATCTAAGTATGAGCTACGATCTTGGAGGATTAAAAGGGTTAAAATTTATCTAAGTTAATTGGGAAGCTTAGTTGACTTCATGATCAATTAGAATTTCATGATCAAGTAAACACTTTCAATTAGAATTAAAAGGGTATCAATCGTTTGAACATGATTGAGTCGATTAGATCCTCACGGAGTCAAAAAAGACAAAAGTCATTGGTCGATAAGCTTGTGAACTTATACAACTCAATCCATTGGCCAAATACAAAGGTAGTTATATATAAAACAATAATTCTCTCCTTCTTTCCTTCTTCCTCCTTTTAACAACCTTTTAGAAAGAAAATTCAACACAAATTAGCAATTTAAATCCAACCATTTTTCAATAAAAACCAAACAAACAAACACCGCCCATTCTCACCCTCCTTCCACTAAAAGATTCAAAAGGCTAAATTTAACCACCATTCTCGAATAGCTAAGAACTCACCATTTACCTTTCATTGTCTCTCGTGCGAGGGAATATTCTCTTAGCTTATCGTACAACGCTTTCGTACAAAGCACTTGACCTCTCTTTTTCCGATCGACTTCTCTAGTCCCCAAAGACGAAAGGGACCCCTAAGCATGCACTTGACCTATCTAGACCCCTAATTAAGCACTTTCTTTTGAGTTAGAGGTCAACATATGCACTGATCCCCGACCATTCCTTTAGGAAGCACAACTATTTCTCTCTAGTTGTGGCGATGATAGTTGAGTTCGGTTCTCAAATAAGAAACATTCACCAAACCTAAGGATAAGTAATGGTCATTCTCAAGCACTAATCCCTAATTAACAAGTAATAAATAGATAAAAAAGGACTTTGTGGATTGTTGTTCAAAGGAGAGTTAATTAGTTAGTGTGCTTACCTAATTAGAGAGAAAAGCGAAGATAAAAGTCGAGGAGGATATGCTTAGTTGATAAGTTTGTTCTTAACCCATTGAGTAAAAGAAGGTAATTAGGCAAAGTTTGAGCATCACTAATCTCCTGATCAACCATGTTTATCATCATCGTAAAGCTCCTCTAAGACGTGTCGTGTAGTCGTTTTCTATTAATCATATTTTTGCATAGTTAGGTCATTTTGAAAATATTTAAAACTTAGTAGTAACTTTTTTTCTAAGATAATATTAATTTTAATTTTAATTTTTTTTTTTATCCTTCTCTACTTTTTGTACCTATGTGGTGATTGTCTCCTAAAGGAAAAAGGTTATTGATGACTTTGATAGTATCAAATATATCTATATATTTTTATAAAAAATGAAAAGAAAAGAGAGAGATTAGTAAATTAGGTCGTGGCTAGTGCAACTTTATAGGACACATTTTTCTTTTAAGATATCGTCATTTTTTTTTTCTCATCATGACCTTGTACGCACTTGTTCTTATGTCAATCAAGCTGTCGAGCATTAATTTTCTTGTAATTTAGACATAGTTATTTATTTTTTTTTAAAAAAAATGATATATAAATATCGAAGTAAGATATTTGAAAAGGCGAATTTCATTTTGATAGTTTGTAGTCTTTTTAGATTTTTTTTTTCATTTTCAAATATTTTTTCTTGATGCGAAATAAAATTAGCTACAATTGTCTTGGTCTAAGCTTTGGCTTGGTGTGATTGTAAGAGTGAAGGTGCATTTCTAACTATCTATTTACTTTGATAACGAGGGTTTAAATCTTATTCAAGATATATTAAACATGATATTATATGGTTGGATCAATCATTTTAAAAATTAGTTAGATCATAAAAATTAGATATCTAGAAAAAATGATTGACTCATTTTGTCTAAAAATTTAGAATAACTAAGCACGCGCAATATTATTTCACCAAGATATATACTAGATATATATATCCTCTCAGGATGGTCTAGTGGTTCACGTATGAGGTACTGCTACCATGATTGCCGACAGGGGCGGAGCTAGGCCCCTTATAACAGATGGGGCAATGAATGTCATTGTTGATTATGAAGTTGGTGAGTTTTTGATCCTCAATGATCTAATACAAATATAAATAAAAGTTACATTAATGAACATAGAAAATTTTGATAAATTTGTGCAGTATCAGAAAAAACAGTGACTCATAGATCTTTAACGGTTTAACCACCTACGATTCTTTTAAAAAAAATCAGGGCTTCGCCATGTAAATGGGAACAAAACAAGATATATAAGGATTACGTTAAACATCAAGTGTTAGGAAAAAAATGATTAGTGAAAGAATAGAATTAGCACTGTAAAATAAAACCTCAGTATCGTTACCTATGACATAGTTACAGTAATTCTGGAACATGTAAAAGGACCAAATAAGATATTCTGAACTGATGATAAGCAAAAAATAAGCATCAAAATGAGAAGAAATATTTTTAGCCGAAAATCTTAGAACTAGATACTTGAGAACCGGAGCGGAGGAGGAAGAGGAGGGCGGAGAAAATCTTAGAGTCGCCGTTGATGAAGATGGATAGGGATTAGGGGGTCGTCTCAGGGAGCACAGGCGGTGCGCAGCTGCGCAAGGAGAGGGTAGCGAGGAGGGAAATTCAGGATGAGGGTTGCAACTTGCAAGCCCTACTTTTATTTTTTACTGGGGCAAGATTGTAATTTTCTAATATCTATGGACATTTACAAAATATTGAGGTGGGGCAGTTGCCCCATGCACCAATCATCAACGTGGCTCCGTCCCTGATTGCCGAGGTAAATATCTCCCTCATATATCAGTCATTATTCTAAAAGTTAGTAATCACCTATGATTTATCTCTTCCGTGTTAACTTTGAGACGAGTTGACGGGGGCGCTGGACGAGCGTAATATAATCACTTTTTCCATCATATATACTAGACATATAAAAATATTATTCTTGCAAAACAAATACACCATCAATATTCTTAAATTTACAACTTAATTTCAAGAAGATAATTCTTGCTTGAATATCCTAGATAATATCTATCTATCGATAGAAACTTTTTAGGTCATAAGGTGCATGCCTTCTTTATTCATACGTTGGATTAATATCCTAAAAAGGAGTGGTATCCACGTTGGACAATATCACCATTCTTGCAGACACCTTCAAACATTCGATCGAGTGTGTTCACATCTTAGGTTTTAAGATTATAAGTTGATTCAAAAAATTATTATTATAAAAATATAATTGTCCCTATTTGAGATCGTTATCAGGTGAGTCATTAGGGAGCAACTACCGTGGAGAGAAGTCTTGAAGGTCTAGTGGCGAAGTAAGCTCTCGGGGTCTTTGAAACACTCAACAAAAGGTTAGCATAGGGCATGAGACCATCATGTGAGCCCACTTACCCTCATCCAGTCTCTCCACCTTTTTCGCTTGTCACGGTACCCACATTTCTTGCCATTGCATCCGGAGGTATGTGGAAAGAGTTGACCTGTGGGTGTCTGATGTGACCAAGTTGAGGGAGTCAGGTGTGACCGAACTAAGTGAGTCGGGGGTGACCGAGCTCAGGGAGTCGGGCGTGACTGAGCTCAGGGAGTCGGGCGTGACCTGGCTAAGTGAGTCGAGTGTCGCTGAGTAGAGGGAGTTGAGCTTGACTGAGTTGAGAAAGTCGAGAATGACCGAGCTGAGTGAGTTGTGGGGGACCGAGCTAATGGAATTGGAGGGGGGATGGGAGAGCTAAGTGAGTTAGGGGTACGTTACCAAGCTCAAGGAATCGGGGGTGGCCAAATTGTAATTCAACTTCACTTCGGACTGATCCGGTGGCGTTACATGTAGGCTACATATATTTGTCACATTAATAACCATTTAAATTGTTAGTTTAAAGAAATACTTAATCAAAATCATGATCATTGAATCATTAGTTAGATTCATTCATGCATAAATTACCATGAGATGTAATTAATACCACGAGCACCGAATAAGACCTTGCTAAATCTAACTTAATCTAACATAACTTAGCCTCCTTGGAATCTTTGGACCTAAATCCCTTCGAATGTTTTTAACCTTCTTAGTGATACCCTAAACCCTAGTAGCTAACCTTAGGACTGTTAATGAATCAAACGTTCGTGAACAACCTTGATATTTAACTTGGTAAGAGTTTATTTACAAAGTCGAGGTAAATACCTCCCTTATGTGCTAGCCACTATTCCAAAGGCTAGTAGCCGCCCGTGATTTATCTCCTCCGTGTTGGCCCTGGGACGGGTTGGCGGGGACGCTGGGGGCGAGCGTATTCGCTTTTTTTTTGTACCACAATTGGTAAGAACTTATTTATATTCGTTTAATAAACAGAAGATCAATTAAATGAACAAACTTGAACAACTCGTAAATTAAACAAATAAACTTAAACATATGTATTCAACTCGTTAATATACGTGAATAACGTTTATAAATAATATTCATCAATAAAACTTTTATCAACATGCTAAATAAATAAATAAAATTTTAAAAAAAAATTATATTATCAAATTCAATAATTAACCAAATAAATTTAAAATATAAAAATTTCAAATTAAACAAACTTAAATTGAGAGCTGATGAACCAACATTGAGTCAAGCTTCAACTAAATTTAAGTTTTTTTTTTAAAAAAAAAACAGAGTCAAGCTATCCACTCATGACCAACAATTCTCTATACTATACACCCCAAAAAAGGAAAAAAATAACAAAATCAAAAGAGAGAGGGGAAGAAGTCTTATGCATGACAGCTTGGATCGGCGCATTGACTACTACACTAACTCACGGCTAGATCTTTTGGCGCAAGTAGTCTCATTTGATTTTGCTTTCCTTCTCATCATATTTCTAGCTCTCATTTAACAATCTCCTTCTCTTTCTCGAACAACTTGCACTAGGCCATGTTCCTGCCTTTCTAGCTACCGACAAATGCCTTACAAATATCTTAACCATGCGATATATATATATATATATATATTTTATGTTCGACTAAACCGAGTCAAAATGCTCAGGACACTGGACCGAGTCAGACTTTCTTTTCCTAAGATACAATAATAGCTCAACAACATAAGCAACTAAGTACACATTGTTCATAGCTCATCGAATGCATTACTTAGGTAATTTTTGCTTGCCTCAAGGTTTGGCATTCCAAGTGTTTCGTAGATCACACTCGTACACGAGTTAACCTGATTGTTCATCTAACCTTTTCGTCACTTCATCGCTTTGACATCCCGAAACTAAAAAGCTAGCTGTATATATAGAAACTTTCCACTTAGGGACGACGTATACGAATTGAGCGATACACGTACTCTACAAAAATATCCTGTCTAAGGTTTGGTCCTTCCACTGAGTCCTATGGCCTTTACATGCCCTATCCGTTGTCACCTTCTTAGTGCCCTCGCCACTTATATAACCCATAGACGCTAGCTCTTCCACTACGTGCAAAGAATTGGCCGTCGCAACTCCTTCCTTCGACGATATACAATAGGCTCCGGCGACCTCCGGCATCGTCTCCGACCGCCGGGGATTCGCCAATTATGGCTATGGCTACTTCTGCGAAGGAAGTGCAGGACGGTTTGGAATGGCGGGTGAGGGTGCCTCAAGGCTCATTGGCTGTGGTGGTCGAGTCTCAGCCCGATTGGGTCGACCGAGCATGGGCTTGGTTGACCGGGATCGTGCTGGCTGTCGTATCGAAGGCGGTCGGGTTCGGGAGGAAGGCTTGGTCGGTCGGCTCCGACGATCCCCGGAGAGTGGTGCATGGCGTCAAGGTGGGGACTGGACTCACGTTAGTGTCGTTGTTCTACTACACGAGGCCACTCTACGATGGCGTGGGAGGGTGGGCTATGTGGGCGGTCATGACCGTCGTGGTGGTCTTCGAATACACCGTCGGTGGATGCCTGTGCAAAGGATTCAACCGATCAATCGCGACGTCGACCGCCGGATTCCTCGCCGTCGGCATCCACTGGGCCGCGAGTAAAGCAGGGGAGAAAGCAGAGCCTGTCATCTTGAGTGCCTCCGTGTTCATCCTCGGTGATGCTTCGATCGACCCTCATCCTAATTCTCCTTCTCGAAGCAAACAGATTGGTTTTCTGATGATTTCTGTGTGCTTTGCTTGATTTGCCTATTTCAGCTTCGGCCGCCACATTTTCTAGATTCATTCCGGCGATCAAAGCCCGGTTCGACTACGGCATCACCATCTTCATCCTCACCTTCAGCTTGGTGGCCGTCTCCGGGTACCGAGTCGACCAACTGCTCTTTCTCGCGCAGGAGCGCGTGTACACCATCAGCATCGGCGTCGGCATTTGCCTCATTGTCTGCATCCTCGTTTGCCCTGTTTGGGCCGGCCAAGAACTCCATCTCCTCGTCTCCGGCAACCTGGTGAAGCTCGCAGATTCCCTACAAGGCCTAGTGGAAGAGTGTTTCATGGAGGACGAGGCCGAGGAAGGAAAGGAGCTGCCCACCGCGAAGTCGCAGGGCTACAAGTGTGTCCTCAACTCGAAAGCGACCGAAGATTCTCAGGCCAATTTGGCAAAGTGGGAGCCCGGGCATGGCCGGTTTAGGTTTCGGCATCCATGGAGTCAGTACCTCAAGGTGGCAGCCGCCATGAGGTATTGTGCATATTGCATGGAGGCCTTCAATGGCTGCATCTCCTCTGAGATCAAGGTATAACATGACTGTGTTTAAGCCTAATGCAATCTTCAACCTGTTTTAAGAAGCTTACCGGAGTTCCATTTCGTTACTGAATAGGCGCCGGAGGACGTGAAGAGCCATCTGCGCGGCGCCAGCATCAAACTGAGCTTGGACTCATCGAACGTCTTGAAGGAGCTATCAAGCTCCATCATGTCGATGAAAGAGTCTCGAAGCATCCACTGCTTGGTTGTCGAGATGAAGAACGGAGTGCAAGAGTTGCAAGTTGCTCTCAGGTCACTCCCCACTGACCATGTGAAGAAGCATAGAGCGACATTGTCACTGATGGAGGCCATGCCGCTCGTCACGGCAGCTTCCCTGCTGATCGAGGTCTCCGAACGGGTTGAGAGTGTCGTCGAGGCAGTAGGCGTGCTCGCGCGCCTCGCGAGCTTTGAGCCGAGCCTCGACAGGAAGAAGGCTTCCTCCTACTCCTCCGTAGTCCCCCAAGATGAGTCAGTGAGGCCTCAACCTCAAGAGGTTTAGACACCAACATCCTCAAAGGGCACACTTAAGTATTAACATAAGACACTAATTTACTTGCTAATCCGTAACAGTGATGATATGGATTAGATAAGTGTAATAAGTGTTAACCTAGTTTAGGGACAATAAAATCAACTTTAATTTACTGATAATGCACAAAGTAAAACTAAAATATTGACTCTGAAATCCCAGACAGCAGAAATAAGTTCAGTAATAGATGTCACTCGGCTATTCCAGTTGCAACTTATGTATTACTAGTCTTCTCGCCATTGATGGTTGCATATGTCATTGCAACACTGGTAGAATGTCGACATTGGTTCGTCGGCCGATCGAATTTGCATTTGCCTGAAGTACGCCTCTCCGTGATGGCATCTTGGGCACGTTGCTGTAGGTATGAGAGAAGAGGTTCATAAGAGAGTCCAATCAATATTTTGAAACTACAAATCATTGTTTGCTGTAGAAGATTACAAAAACACAACCTTCCAGTTGAAGATTAGAAAGCATTACATGATATAATACGATGGTATGAACAATTTGTTGAAGAAAGAATTCAGAACAGATTCTTCTTGCAAAAGCTTAGTTTGTAAATTTTACCAATATGAAAAATAAATGATGGTATATGTTATTGATCAAATTTGAAATATAGAGATTGCTCTAACAAGATGTGAAACATATCATGGTATCTAGAAAAATTCTTATTGTTAGCTCAATCCTAGAGCAAAGCATTAGACCAAGAGAATATGATATGATACAATGGTATGAACAATTTGTTGAAAAAAGCATTCAGAACAGATTCTTCTTGCAAAAGCCTAGTATACAAATTTTACCAATATGAAAAATAAATGATGGTATATGTCGTTGATCAAATTTGAAATATAGAGATTGCTCTAACAAGATGTGCAACATATCATGGTATCTAGAAAAATTCTTAGCGTTGGCTCAATCCTAGAGCAAAGCATCAGACCTAAAGAAGCTAATACATTCTTTTGCATCACTGCATCAGACCTATGAATGAAATACCTTCTTCATTCTGAATTACAAATAAAAATTTGTTTTTTTTGGGGTGGTTTTGCAAAACCATGACAGTAGCATTTTAACAAGCAAGAAAGTGCAGGAGAACCTTCACCGGAACAAGCCAAACATACAGATGTTGGTGTCCTTCCCAGCACGAAATTCAATTCGAAAAGATGAAAATAAATGGAGAGAGAGAGAGAGAGACAACGTACTTTGGGTTTTAGAGGCAAACTTCATGGCGTCGGCTCCGCTGAAGATGGGGTCCAACTCCTTCTTCACCAATCGTTGCCTCCGTACAATCTGAACAATCGAAGCAGAAAAAAAGGTTTTTTTTTATACATTAAAATGAGCGATCAACGCGTGACCATGAACCAGAGAAGAACCCTAGAAAGAGTGGAAAAAAGGAGAAATCAGAGATCGATACGCTCCTTATTGATGGCGGTGCAAACGTAGGGGCAAGTGGGGCAATAGAAGCGAACCCTCTGGCCAATCCCCGGTTGGATCTGCAGCAGATTCCCGCAGCTTGCGCAGAACTCCATCGTCGGCGACGGCGTCTCGCTCTGGTGCCGATTTTGCTTCGGCTTAAAACTTAAACCGGGAGGCCTCTTCCTTTTAAATCCGCTTATCAGAGCCGTCCATTGAAAATTAATACAAAAAAAAAAAAATTGATACATCTTATTAATGCATTTAAACAAATTTTTATTTTTTTTATAAAAAATATATCTCTAAAATTACTCCTTTTTTACCTTTGAAAATTCATTAGATTTTTTTTAAAAAATTGTTTTTTGAAACCTTCTCTTTAAAAAAACTAAAAACATTAGAAAAATCCAAAAGAAAAAACAGCATCAAAATAAACCCTTCAAATGATGAGATCATGATTAAAACCTCTTTCTTCCTTCTCTCAATGAAGAAAAGCACAAACAGAAGCACTGAAAACTAAATATTAAAGTTCAGAAACAGCACCTTGATTTCTGATATGGAGAAACCTACAGAATCATCGAAGAAATCAGTATATATAAAAAAAAAAAGTTGCAGAGGAGAGAGATGGATTGGAAGCTACGTTTAAGGGGAATGAAGCCTGGTCCGAGATCATAAGAACAATAATGTATAATAGAAAGAAAATGGAGTTGTATAAAACTATGATTGTTCGATATGAGGCCTCGACGCAGACAGCATTCCCCTCAAATGAAAAGCTTCCTTAAGACGACGACGACGACGACGATCATGCCTCTTCAGATAAACACTCTGCAGGGTTGAGGGGGAGAGTGTTAATTTGGAGTTTGGAAGAGGAAGATAAAGGATGTCATCGTGCAATAGTGAGCCTATGAGCATATTTACCAATGGGATAACTTTTTGCTAAGGGTTAGGGTTGTACTCTTGGTCTCAAATGAAAAAAATAATTTTGCATTCGGTCGATATTGTGCGTGGTATGTTATAATCTCCGGCGATGTATTTATGGTTTCTCCTCTCTTCATCCTTCTCCTTTTTAGTCCTTCTTAATTACAATTGTTCATTTTCTTTGACACTTTGTTTAACATCTAAAAGTTATGTTTGGAATCTAATAGATTGAGAAGAGAGGAAGAGGCGAAGATAATGCTAACAAATTAATTAGTTGCTGCACACCTCGTGAGCTGTGTATTTTTTTTTCTTCCAAGCTTAGGATTTAGAAAGTTAAGTTTTAGGATATAAGGTGTACAACAAATCATATATAATATAAATTTTGTTATCCTACATCTCCAATAGTGAGCACCTATAGCTAGTATTAATATTTTTTTTTAATTTTCATTTTCTTTAACCTAAATATTATACTCTAACTTCCATTTTAAACCCTAGGTCCTAAAAAAATAACACTAGATACTTATGAATGGTATACAGGATAACAAAACTCATTTTATATATATATATATATATATATAGTAAAAAAACATTCTTCTGTTAAAAATTATATATTTAACATTTAAAATATTCCTTTATATTTTTTGTAATTCATTTTATAAAAGACTATTTGTATAACTAGAACATGTGACTTCAACGTCAAGCAGCAACAATAATTTTATGGTTATATATATATATATATATATTACTATTTTATTAAAAATCTCCTCCTTTACTAACTAATTTTTGTGAAGCCTAAAATGAATTTACGTTAATATCCTTTTTTCTATTCACACTTAAAATAATTTCAAGGTTTATTAGTAATTCTACAAGTGAAATAATCAGTGATCTAGAGTTTGAGACTCAGCTGCGGTATATTATTATGAATTTTTCTCATCATTAATTTTCTTTGGTTGTTTTATATAAAAAAAATATAATTCTCTTTAGTCCCACATCTTAGAATTGACAATACTATGATCAAAGAAATTTTTATAAATATTTTAGACCAACAATGTTAAAAAATATATTTTTCTTAATTTTTTTTCTAAGATAAGTATAATATTAAATTAAATTAATTTTTTTTATAGGGAAGTCGTAAGGGTGATCCAAATAATTCATATTTTCAAAAATCAAGTACTTTACCCTAATGATTCTATTTTAGTATTTAAATACTAAAATACTTTAATTAATATAATTTCATTATAAAGTGTTAATGTGATTTCAATGTATTATATTACACGATCATTAATATATATATAAACTTAATTACCAGCTAAAGCAAACTTTTTTTATTAAAATTAACCGATAATAATTATATAAAGAAGACATAATTAATTTTTTTTTCTCTTTATCACTTTTCATTCTAATTGTGTTTCTTCCCTCTCTCCCTTCCCGTCCCTCCCAGTTCTCAGACTCCTCACCGGGCCCTTTAAATCTTTAATTGCCGGCTCCCCTTTATTCAAAAGTCAAACCAATTGTCTTCTCACTCCCAAACCCATCCATCCATCCATCCATCACACAATCACTCACAACCCTACAACACGTAAACGTCCACTCCACCAGTACTTGTTTTGTAGATCTCCAGTACTTGCTAATCAGATGTTTTTGAGCACTATAACAGAGTCCTCCTCTTGGATTTTGTAGCAGCGCAATAGCAGTAAAAGGAGTCAAGTCAGCAGCTGCGTACCTTGCCCAACCCACGTCGTCCGAACGCAGACTGACCGCGTCTTGAGCGGCGGGATTCATGCAGACCATCGTCACTCGCTGTCCCCTCTTTCTCTCTCAATCAGAATCCCGCTTGACTTGTGCAAGAAGAGGGTTCTCGAGGTGAATAGTAAAAAGGGCGGAACGAGGAGGAACGATCTTGTCGACCATGAACAAGGCCAAGTCCATGCATTCATTCTCTGAGCGTGACAACTCGATCATCAACGGCAGCGACCGACTCCTTCTCTGTGTACTACTACTGCTTCATGTTCATTCTGCTACAGGAGCCATGCACGATAAAGAGTAGCAAATGCAGCAGATATTGCGGACTTAACGATTGCCTTTGATATATGAAATTTCGGCAATTGATCAAATAAGTCACATTTGTTTTTTTGTTTTATCTCTGCCGTCAATCACTATAACAATGCAACACATTTCAAAAATCAACACTATAACAAAAATGGTTTAAAGATTTATGCAGTGACTAATGGTATTGAATTTTAAAAATCAACACCATAATATAACACATAATGATTAATGGGAGAGATAAAATGAGAAATAAATATGCCTTTTTCAGAAATTTGAAAGTTATGGGTGCCTTTTAGGAATTCCATCGGCCTTTTTGAACAAGTAAGAATGCAATCAGCAGAAGCATCTGGATATTAGCAGATAATAATAAGTTGTTTATACAAAAACCGAGAAAAAATGAAATAAATAAAAGAAAAAGAAAGAGAGGGAGAGAGGGAGGGAGGGAATGCTATGCTCGTAATACAACAGGAAAGCATACAACAAAAGTTCCGGGGATTTAGAAAGAAAAGATCACTCACACATATGAACATCAGGAACAGTGTTTGTTTCTTCGACTCGATGCTTGCAGGTCAGAATTCGTCTTAGAAATCCAGATCTCAGAGTTTAAGATATAGAGTTATTTACAATCTTCGGCGGGGCGGCCGATGAGTCTGCATTGGGTCGGAAGCAAAGAACACATAACCTGTCCTTTAACACGAAGAAGTTCCCCATCGATACCGCAACCGTTGTGAGTGCCCGTCCCAGGCTTAATCTTCACTGACTTAACCTGCAAGGTCAACTTGTGACTAAGTGGATGCTTATTGCCCAAGAGAAGGCAACAGGATGGAGTGTCGATGGAAGATGAAATCGTTATGAAACACAAAAGGAAGATCATATGAAAAGTATGCACAAAAATCTACATACAGAGCACAATACGTGAATTTTACAATAGTATCAGTCAACAAGATGATCAATTGTTTTTTCTATTATTCTATTCATCACTTATCGACTAAACAACAACAATCAAGTCTTATCCTATTAGATGAGGTCGATTATATGAATCCTTTTACGTCATTAAACTGTATCTCATACTATTTTATCATTGATCCGGATATAGTTTAGGACATGAGAGGAATTAAGGAGAGGGAAGGGGGCATTTTCGTCCCTTTAAGGGTTAATGCCTTTAAGGTTTTAGTGCTTAAAGCACTGTTCACAGAGAGGAAAAAGGGAGGGGGCCGCCGCCAGCCAAGGAGCGCTTTCTCCCACTCGCACCCTTCGCCTGCGCCGACGAAGCCGCCGGCGCTCCCTTCCTCCTCTCTTATACCTCCTTTCCTCTTCTCCGCAGCGCCGCCACTAGGGAGGTCTGGTTTCGCCGCCGCCACTTGGGGAAGAAGAAAGAGCTTCTTCTTGGTCCATCGTCATTGACGCCGAAGAGATCCGCCGGTGACGAGCGTCCTCGGGCCACCTCCTCCTTTCTCTCTCAACATCGGTGCCTCTCGCCGCTACTGCCGGCGCATCACGCGGCTTCGCCGCCGTCGAGCCGTGGCTCCACGCCATCGCGACCTAATCGCCAGCATCGTCTGCTCCTTCGCCGACGTCGTTCGTTGGCCACCACCTCCTCTTCCTTTCTTCGCGCGAGCAACATTCCGCCGCCAAGCACCACAGTGAGTTCTCTAGGCCTCCACCTCTAGCGACAGGCGTTGTTGCTTCCGGCCAGCGCCACCTCCTCCAGCTGCAACCGACCTCCCCCACCGTCACTGCCGCTTCCGGAGGCTACCACAGCCGCCGCCAGCGTCTCCAGTAGCCACCGACACCTCCGCCACCGCCGCCGGGTACCACCTCCAGTGGTCGTTGTCGGCGACTACAGCGGGTACCGCCTCCATGCAGCCGCTTGCCGTCGCTCTCCAGGCAGCCGCCCGCCGTTGCTCTCCGAGCAGCTGTCCGCCGCCACCATCCGTGTAGTTGTCCGCCGTCACCATCGGTGCAACCATCCGCCGTCACCCTCCGAACAGCCGCAGTCTGAAGTGCTCAGGTTTGTTTACCCCGACCTTCGGGTCGAGATGATGTTCGGCCTGCGAGCCGATGTGGTTCCAACCATCGAGCCGTTGTATTTTACTCTTCGTATCACTATTATGATTGTGGGTTGTTGGTTATCCGGCTTGCGTGTCGTATTATCCGGTTTGTGTGCCGTGCACCGGCCTACGAACCGCTATCATACCCGGCCTACGTGTTGTCTTTCTGGAGCCTTGCCGCACTGGATTCCAGGGTGTCGCTCTTAGATCCGGCTCCCCAGCTAGCTCACGTCCATCTACTCATCCGGGCCACGACAACTCGATCAGCATCGCAATCAGCTCACCGACCCATCCGAGGGCGCCCCCCCCCCCGGGGTCAGGGTACGTTCTCGTACTTCTTATTCGTGCATTTATTTCTCTATTGTTATCTGACTGCTCATATGTTCGCGGAACCCACCTCGAGCATCGAGGTACCAGGGATCGGGGTAACCCGGTCGCTGGTTGTGTTGACCAAAAGACTTTGGACGACTTGGTCAACGCAGAAGACAGGATCAATCATCTATACTTAAATAAATTTTATCTTGTTTTATTATTGCTAACCAAATCTTTTTTAGTCTTTCTCCTCGTTTAACATGCGTGTTTGTCATAGTTTGACATTGCCTAACTGGATTGATTGTCTAAGTATACCATCTTAAACGTGTCTCTTGTAGTTTTCCCTCAATAGATGCAACTCCGACTTTCTCTCTAATGCTCTCATTTATTATTTTGTCCATCCTCGTATGTCCGCACATCCACCTTAACATCCTTATCTATGCAACTCAGATCTTTTGCTCATGTGCTCGAGTCATAGTCTAACATTCTATATAAAGCTACCAATATTTAGCTCCATATAACATAGCAGGTCTAACTGCGGTTTTATAGAACTTTCCTTTAAGTATACTTTACGATCACATAAAATACCCGATGCTCTCTATTTCAACCATCCTGCTTGTATTCTATATAAGACATCTCTCTCAATTCCTTCATCTTTTTGCAAAAATGATCCTAAATATTTAAAACTCTCGGTTCCGAGCAACTTGTCATCTCTTATTTTAACAATTATTTCATCACGTCTAATATTGTTAAACTTAAATTTCATTTATTCTGTCTTTATTCTACTAAGCCTAATATTTTTCCTTCTAGTATTTTCTACCAGATTCTAGTTTATTATTTACTTCTTCACTTGTTTCATCTATCAAAATAATATTATTTGCAAATAACATACACCACGATACTGTGTCTTATATATACACAGGGACTTAGAGTTGATCCTTAATGTAACCCTAATTTTATTGGAAATGCTTCAATTACTCCGCCCGAAGTCTTTACTCTAGTTGTTACATCCTCGTACATATCCTTAATTAGTTCAATAGATGTTACACTAACACCGCTTTTTTCTAGAATTTTCCATATAATTTTTCTTGTAACTCTATTATAAGTTTTTTATAAGTCAATGAATACTATGTGTAGATCTTATTTTTGCTCCCGATATTTTTCAATTAATTGTCGAAGATGTATAACTTCTATTGTCGACCTTCCCGGCATGAACCCAAATTGATTTTTGATCACCATGGTCTCCTTCCTTAATCTTTTTTCTATTACTTTTTCCGACTCATTAGTTTAATACCCCTATAGTTTTCACAATTTCATACGTCTCTCTTGTTCTTATATAAGGAAACTAGAGTACTTATCCACCATTGATCAGGTATTTTTTTCATTTTTAATATCATGTTAAATAATTTTAGAAGTCATTCAATATCTTATTTCCCTAGACATTTCTATACATCTATCAGAATATCATCTGGTCCAACGACTTTTCCATGTGCATTCCATTTAAAATTTGTTAAATTTCTAAAGTTTGAATTCTACGATAAAAATTTAAATTTTTATGTTCATTTGACCTACTTAAATTAACTAAGTTAAATTGGTCATCTAAACTTTCATTAAAAAGTTGATGAAAATATCTCTTTCACCGTCCTTTTATTTCTTCATCATTTACTAGTATCCTATTACATTAATTTTTAATACATTTTATTTAAATAAGATCTCTCGACTTACTTTATCTCACTTTAGCTATTCTATAAATGTCCCTTTCCCCTTCTTTTGCATCCAATTTTTGCTATAATCGTTCAAAAGTTTCATTCTTTGCTTCATTCACTATTTTCTCAGATTCTTTCTTGACTATTGTATATTTTTTTTAAAATTTTCCTTATTCTTATAAATATATAATTCCTTATAAGCTATTCATTTTTCCTTCACTTTCTTTTGTACTTTTTCATTCCACCACCAAGATTCTTTAGTGGTGCATGTCCCTTTGACTCACCGAGTACACTCTTAGCTACTATTTTTAACTTTAATACCATCTTTATCCTATGTCATATTAGAGTCATCGTATATTTCACCTAATGCTTGTACTACTACTTTCTACTTAAATATATTTTGCTTCCCATCCTTTAACTTCTACCACTTAATTCTAGGAGTCGTATAGATTTTCTTTTTATTGATACTGTATTTGAGGCATATATCCAACACTACTAACTTATGTTGGATAGTTAAGTTTTCTTCAAGGACGACCTTGTAATCTTTACAATCTATCATTCTTCCTAACCATAAGAAAATCAATTTGCGATTTATTATTCCCATTTTTAAACGTGACTAAGAGTTCTTCTCTTTTCTTAAAAAAACGTATTAGCTAATATATGGTTATATGCTATCGCAAAATCTAATATAATTTTCCCTTCCTCATTTCTCGTTCCAAACTCATAACCCCCATGTATCCTCTCATATTTATCATTTTTCACTCCGACATACTCATTTACATCACCTCCTATGAAAATCATTTCATTTGGCAGAATGTTTTGTAATATTTCACCTAAATCGTCCCAAAAGTTTGATTTAGTCCCACTAATCGACTAAACAATAATAGAATTAGTAACTACTAATATTATCTTTTTTTCAAATCTGGAAGAGTGCTCTTATTCCGTGACTCCTAATATACTACAATAAATACAGAGCTCTTGGTCAAAATGATAGCCTGTTACACTCAAGTTTAATTGATGTAAGTTGCAGGTGATAAAAGCTTTATGAGAATAGAAGAGTAAGCTACTCTTAATTTGAAATAACTGAAAGAATTAAATGTAGAAATAAATAACAAGAAGTCAAACAAAGAACAAAATTAGAGGGAAAGCTGAAGCACACACAAGCTGGGGGTTAGGCATGAACATACCTTGATGTAGTCCACATAGGGGAGGGCTATATGCTTACCAAACTGCAAAGAAATGAGAAATCTTAATAATCTTAACCTCCCACTTCCACCAACTAACAACAAGTCTAGACTGTTGTCGTCATGTATAGCTTTCGGTGCCACAACCTGAGAACTCAAACTCTGAACAGTTTTGCAGGAATGGTTGCACACAAGAACACCTAGAAATCTGCCCTTTTTGACAACCCATTTGTCCTCCAAGCTTGGGACCAGTTCCTTCGTTGATCCTAGTTCAATATCAACTGGTGGCACCAGCAATTCAACAGGATTCGCAACTTCCCAGTTGGGTTCTGCATCCCATTTTGGTCCTGTGCCCCACCTTGGTTCAGCATCCCAGACTGGTCCAGGATCTGAAACTGTGGATGAATTATCTTCTTTATCATACAGCATCACTGATGCTCTCGTGCCCCTTGTATCATTTGCACCACTCAGGTCAACTCGGGTTTTATCTGTCCTTGACTTTGACCTGGTCCTTGGCCAGTTAGAGTTGGTAGAAAGATGAGGTTGAGGATGAAGTACTTCATCTGGCTCAGTCACCAAGTTGCCTTTTCCTGAGGAAAGGCGCTTCGTTTTGGGATCGATTCCTCTAACATAATCAGATGGCTCACTACAAGCAGGTGTTCTACCCCCAGTGTCTATTTCTTCAATAGGTGTTCTGTTTGGAGACATCAATGAATCAATACTGGATAAACTTGAAACCCTTGGTATTCCTTCTTTTCTTGACCTGCGCATTATGTCTGCATAAAACTCAGACATATCAGCTCTGCCTTGATCTTCAAAAACCTCTTCCACAGGGTTTTCTGATTTCTTCGACATGGGAAGATACTCCAATTCAAAGCTATAGTTTGGCAAGCACAGAAATTTGAGAAAGCCGGCAACAAAGTAGCGTAATGGACCAAAGCGCTTTTGATACTTCTCCGAGAGTTCCAAAACTACATTTGAACATCAATGATTATCATATATAGCCTCTAAACAGTAAATATAAGCAATGATACAGTTGCTAACGAATCAAATACATAATAACAATCAAGTCTTTATCCTACTAATATGTCATTAGGCTTGATCCCCTAATATATCCTCATTTATATTCAAAAGAATTTTATCCTGTTCTATTGTTGCTAACGAATCAAAAACAATCATTTAAAATCATTTAAAACAACTTTTGGCATTTGGGTCAGCAAGCATTTCAAAGCTAACATGATGGAGAGGATGTTTATTAATATATACCAAGTTGTTAACTATTTCAAACAATCATTGAACTTTTGAGACAACCACTAATCTTAAATACCAACCATTAGCAATTAATAAACAGAAACCTAGGGGTATAATCTACTCCTTTAGAATCTAAAACAATTAGAATAGGTGTTATCCAAGTACTTAGGTGAGTAATCTCCTTTCTAGAGCAGATGTTGAAAACCTAATTTCATCCAAATATATCTCTTTTCCTGTAATCCTTTCACATTTGTCTCTTCATCTTCACAAACTTTAAAATCCTATAGACCTTCAGTTTGACAAAAACTCAAGAAAACAATAACATTTTGAAGTTCTCTTTTGGAACACTAAAAGATTTCAGCATTACATTTACCATAACTCTTAAACACTATACTATAGCTGAATCTTGGATATCTTCATTGAGAATTGTAGTTAGACTTAATTTTCAATTTTCAGTAATCTTTTCTATTTCATGTAATTAGCAGAAGATTGTTCAATATAATATGCTACAGTTTGACGGAGTGTTAGAATATATAATTATTCTCACATAAGGGAATATCTCTATTAGTTATCATGTTAGTTGTTAGTTCTTTTATACAAGTTATTTTTTGATCCAATTATAAGTCTGTTTTCAATTGGACCAACAATATAACAAACCACTCTAAAGTATTCTTTCCAAACACCACTCTAGATGCATTTCAATTGCAACACTATCGAACAGTTGTAAATAGTTTGCAGAGTAGAAAATCCCTTAAGCTAAGGGATTTAGTTAGAAAGATATCTTTAGGAATAATTAATTTCCTATTCTCTCTTCTGTTGTAATTTTGTATATAATACTGGGTATTTTCATTATATAAGGAGTGTCAATTTTTTCACTTCAATTCTTTCCACATGGTATCAGAGTTTTAGCCTTCATTGCTAATTCTCTCTTTTTTCCTTTCAGCTTCTGCATTTCTTCATCATCTGATTCTCAAACAGCCATTTCCAGCAATCCTAGCCAACCTATTGTGTGTAATTCAGTCCAGAAAATTGGTGATCTGCAAAATATTCAGGCTTCAAATAGACTCAACGGGAAGAAACTACTTGAAATGGTCTCAGGTGGTTTGTACGTACCTCAAAGGCAAAGGGAAACTTAGCCATATCCTTGGGACAGGGTCTTGCCACGACTGATCAGTTTTTGAGGCATGGGATGAAAAAGACTCTATGATTATGTCTTGGTTATGGGATTCTATGGAACCATCCACCGGTGATACATATATGTTTCTCTCTACTGCTAATGAAATTTGATACGACCTTACCCGCACTTACTCAAAAGCCTGTAATGTTGCTCAAGTTTATGAACTCAAAGTCAAAGCAAATGCTTCTAAGCAAGGAGATAAATCAATAATTGAATATGCCACGATTTTACAAAATCTGTGGCACAAATTGGATTATTACCAAGTAATTGAGATGCAATGTGCTATAGATGCTGTTGTTTTGAAGAATTTTATTGAAAATGAGCGTGTATATGATTTTTTGGCCGGCTTAAATCCTGAATTTGATCCGATCCGGATCCAAATCATTAGCAAAGACTGCATACCGTCCTTAGCAAAGGCGATCTCTCTACTCCGAGCTAAGAAAAGTCGACGAAGTGTGATGCTTGAGCCCCAACTCATGGCTGGATCAACCCTTCCAAAACTGAAAGATAAGTGTGGTGCGCCTCTGACTAAAGACAATAGAGTCCATCTTTGGTGCAACTACTATAAGAAACCGCGCCACACCAAAGAGACGTATTGAAAACTAATTGATAAACTACCAAGTCGAGAATGGGGAAGTCGTGGGGGCAACATAAACCTTAGGCACACCTAATCGAGTAATCCCACACTAAAGACAGCTCAATCCTAGGAGGATTCAACTGTGTAGAAATTGAGAAACTTCGAAGATTGTTGGATTCTCTTGATAAACCATTTGGTGCGTGCTTTGATTCTCTCATGTATCCCCTCACTCCCTTTTTGCATGAATACCTCTAATAATTTTTTTGATAACTCATGGATAATAGACTCCAGTGTCACAAACCACATGACTCTCAATTCTTAAATTTTCCACACTTATAACCCCAACCCAAGTAATAGAAAAATTGTAGTAGCCAATGGATCTTTAGCTACTATTACTGGTTTTGGAAATGTTCACCTTACCCCAAGCCTTATCCTTAAAAGTGTCCTCCATGTACCAAAATTGTTTGTCAACCTTGTTTTCATTCAAAAATTAGCTACTCACTATCATGCCATTTTTTCCCCCTTCTCATTGTGTTTTCCAGAATCACGACTCGGGGAGGAGGATTGGACTTGCTAAGGAACATAGTGGTCTTTACTACCTTGAATCCACTAAAAAAAATAATTTGTTTTTGTCCTTTCACGGTTCTTCTAATAAAGATAACATTTGGTTGTATCACCAACGTTCCTCATATTTTTCAAGAATTGAATGTTTCTAAATTTCAGTGTGATGTTTGCAAATTGACAAAGCATTCTCATGTACCCTTTTCTTTAATTCATAATGACATATGGGGTCCTTCTAATATTCCCAATGTTTATGGGGCTCGATGATTTGTCTCCTTAATTGATAATTGCACTCGGGTTAAATGAGTATTTCTCCTCAAACAAAAATCTGTTGTCAGCATTATTATTCCTAATTTTCACTCAATAATTCAAAATCAATTTGGAGTGAAAATCAAAAGCTTTAGAACCGATAACGCTAGAGATTACTTCAACCAAACCTTATCCTCCTATTTCCAATCCCAGGGGATTATTCATGATTCATCTTATTGTTCATATACCCTAATAGAATGGAATAACAGAAAGAAAAAATGGATATTTACTTAACACTACTCATGTCATTCTTTTCCACAATAGTGTCCCAAAATCCTATTGGGGAGAGGCTATCCGTAATGCCACATACATGATAAATAGACTTCCCTCATGTGTGTTAGACAATAAAAGTCTCATGCAACTCCTCAATGTTTTTTATCCTCATTTCTGAACCACAAATGGACTTCCTCCTATGATTTTTGGGTGCACTACTTTTATCCATATCCATAGTCCACTTCGAGGTAAACTAAACCCTCGTGTCATCAAATGTGTCTTCCTTGGTTACTCATCCACTCAAAAAGGGTACAAGTGTTACCACCTTTCGTCTCAAAAGTTTACATCTTGGTTAATGTTACCTTCTTTGAAGATACTTCGTTCTTCTCTAAGTCCTATTCTCAGGGGGAGATTTTAGTGACAAAAGATAGCACTTATGAGTCATTTGAACCCATTAACACTCTTGATCTTTCTCCTACTCAAGTCTGTACCAAATCATCTTCCATTCCTATTCCATCTAGTGAGTCTCCTCCAAGTGTTTCTTGTGATACTCCAAGTATTCCTCAAGTGTATTCAAGGAGAAAGACCGCTCCAGAAGCAGTACAAGTCCAAGAACCTCAACCACAAACCGCCGACCTTGATGTTGAGATCATGTTAAGATCTGACCCATCTTTGCAACCTCCTGAATCATCCACTGACCTAACAGATAGCCTTGACCTTCCCATTGCTATTAGAAAAAGTACTAGAGAATGCACCAAACACCATCTCTACCCTCTATCTCACTATGTTTCTTTTAAACATCTATCACCATCCCACAAAAGATTCATTGTGTCTAAATACCATGACTATTCCCAATACTATTTTTGAGGCATTATCAAAAAGGGAATGGAGGGATGCCAAGAGGGAGGAAATAGATGCATTAAAAAAGAATAAGACATGGGAGGTTGTTAAGAAACCAAAGGGGAAGAACATTGCTTATTGTAAGTGATTTTTCACAATAAAATACAAAGCAAACGACTCTCTTAGAGACATAAAGCTAGGTTGGTGGCCAAAGGTTATAGTCAGACTTATGGGGATTCAGGAGACCTTCGCTCTCATTGTAAAAATAAATACGATCAGAGTTTTACTATCTTTAGTTGCACAGTTCAACTGACAACTCCTACATTATGATGTTAAGAACGCATTTCTCCATGGAGATTTAGTTGAAGAAATTTATGTAAACCTCTCACCAGGGTTTGCAAGGGATACTGGTAACATAGTAGGTAAACTGAGGAAGACTCTTTATGCTCTAAAACAAGCTCCTAGGGCATGGTTTGGAAGATTTGCAAAAGTCATGAAGAAGTCTGGATATAACCAAAGCCAAGGGGATCATACTCTCTTTGTTAAGCACTCAACAGTAAGGGAGGTGACAACTCTTCTAGTCATGTAGATGATATCGTTGTAACCGAAAATGATGAAAAAGAAAAAACATGATATAAAGCCGAAATTGATAGGGAGTTTGAAATAAAGGAACTGGGAAACTGAAGTACTTCCTTGGTATTGAGGTAGCATACTCTACGAGGAATTTTTATTTCTCAATAGAAGTATAGGACTGATCTATTAGCTGAAACAAGGAACATTAGGTGTAAATTGATTTCTAGTCCGATGGATCCAATCCACAACATAGGAGCATCTAAGAAAGAACTAATTGTTGACAAAAGAATGTATGAGGTTGGTTGGTAGACTCATATAGCTTGCTCACACTTGTCCAGACATAGCACATGTTGTGAGTGTAAATGTGTAATCAGCCAATTCATGCATGATTCAAGAGAATCTCACCTTCAAGCTACTTACAGAGTATTATATTACTTAAAATGCACTCCTGGAAAGAGAATTTTGTTCAAGAGAAATGAGATACTTGTTGGAATGTATACTAAAAGCCTAGCTTTTTGTATAAACATTTATTTAGAAATAAAAATCATATTGGTCAAATATCTACATTTATAAGCTAAGTGTAGTTGTTCAATTAATTTATATTGTAGATAGTATAGTGTATGGTGTCACACACAGAAGATAATGTTATCAATTCCTCATAAATTATAAACAGTAGCTCACGATTGAGATGGAAAGGAACAAACCATTGGAATAGTCGTAGTGTAATTAGGTATTAGTTTATCTTGACTGATAAATTACACTAGTACATTCTGAGTGTATTGAGCAGGACCATTTAAGATAAGTTCTTTTTATACCAATTTAATAAAAGAACAAGACCTTAGTTATTATGGAAGTGTGTGCTCTTAATCCTAATATAATAACAAGCACATATATTTAGTATTTATTTCTTTGACTTATCAAAGGGTGAGATTTAGCTCGATAAATCAATAGGCCTGATAAGTTGGGAAATGATATTACTTATAGTGTGTGTTGTTTATTATAGAAGGAAACTGTGTCCTAGTAATCTAGGTTGATAATGTCCCCAAGAGGAGCTCATAAGGATTGTAATGTTAAACTTTGCAGGTGGACTTAGTCCGACACGAAAATAAGGTTGAGTGGTACTACTCTTGGACTAAGATATTAATTAAAATGACAGTAACTCAATTAATTAGTGGACATCCGACATCTTAAATACATGAAGATTAACACACTCATGATAAGAAGGAGCCCAAAATGTAATTTGGGATTGGTGCGGTAGTTCAATAATAATTCTTTAGTGATATGAATTATTATTGATGAAAATAAGTTGGGTGTTCGGGACGAACACGGGAAGCTTAATTTCATCGGGAGACCAAAATCAATTCCTCCTCTCGGTCCCTATCGTAGCCTCTTATATATAGAGAATTATACCCACCATATACCCACTTCCTGCCCACCCTTAGGTGGTCGACCAAGCAAGCTTGGAGCCCAAGCTTGGGCCGGCCAAAGACAAGGGATTGAGCTAAGATTAGTGGTCGGCCCTAGCTTTAAGCCCAAGCTAGGTGTGGTCGTCCACATATAAAATAAAAGGGATTTTATTTAAAATATTTCCTTGTGTGGAAGCCATGGTTTTAAAAGAGAGTTTAAATTTAAATCTTTCCTTTTATAGTTTTCTACAAAAGATTAAGTGAAAGATTTGATATCTTTCCTTATTTGTAGATAAAAGGAAGATTTAAATTTTTTGATTAAACTTTCCTTTTTTGTAACCATGTTCATGATTTAAAAAGAGAGTTTTAAAATTAAATATTTCCTTTTATAAATTTCTACAAAAGATTAAGAAAAGATTTGATATCTTTCCTTATTTGTAGATTGAAAGGGAGATTTTAATTTTAGAGAAAACTTTCCTTTTTGGGAATCATCCACATGTTTTAATAGAGAGATTTTAATTTATAAAATTTCCTTTTATAACCAACCATGAAGGGAAAAAAATTAATAGAGAAATTTTTATTTTAAAATTTCCGGAAACAAATAAGGAAGTTTTAATTTTGTGGTTAAAACTTGCCTTATTTGGAGCTTGTGATGTGGTCAGCCATGATGAGGGTTAAAAGGAAAGTTTAATTAAATTTTCCTTATTAACCAATAGCTAGGAGAATAAGGGAATTTTAATTATAATTAAATTTCCTTATTTGCCAAGACCAAGGAATATAAAAGAGGGGGTAGAGGTGCCTCACCTTACATAACTCTATTCTATTTTCCTCTCCTCTCTTCCTTGGTGGTGGTCGGCCCTAGTTCCTTGCTCTTCTCCTTTTCTCTTCCTCCTTAGTGGTCGGTGGCATCAACACTAGAGGAGTCCTTGGTGGTTGGTTCTAGCTAGGAGAAGGAGAGAAAGGAGGCTTTGCTCTTGCATCCTTTGGAGCTTGAAGGTTGGTGGCCGAATCTTGCAAGAAGGAAGGTGTTGGTGGTTCTCATCTCGGTAGATCGTTGCCCACACAACGTCCGAGATAAGAAGAGGAATACGGTAGAAGATCAAGAGGTTATTGCTTACAAAGAAAGGTATAACTAGTAATTGTTTTCCGCATCATACTAGTTTTTCTTTGTATGAATTTCAAACACAAGAGGCTAGAGATTCTAGATTTTCGGATTTGTAATTCGAAGTTGTGTTTCTTTTATTTTATTTGTCGATCTTGTGATTCGATTGTTCCTTTTGGTTAAACCTAAGGTTATATAAGAAAATTAAATATTGAATTTCGTTAAGAGGCTTTGTCGAGGCAGTGGTGGATGTTCCCATACCCAAGAAGGTCATGTGCCTCGCCATGTTTGACCTGGGAGCCGATTTCCGAAATTAATATTTAATTAAATTTGTAACCTAGGTGGATTTGGATCTATAATGTTAAGTATCGTTTGCGATCTAAGTCTAAACCACTAAGAACAGATAAGTTAAATTTGGAATCAATAACGTTAAGTTCCGTTTGCGATTCCGAATTTAATTTCTAAAGAACACAATAGGTTGTTAGGAAAGGTTCGACACTTGTACAAAATTTTTGTACAGTGGAACCGATATGATCTTCCTAGGACCAACCAACAACACTAGCTTTAGAAGCTTATATAGATGGAAACTATGCAAGTTCTCTAGTAGATAGAAGATCAACTACAGGATATTGTACTTACCTTGATGGTAATATGGTGACATAAAGGAGCAGAAAGCAAATGTGGTGGCAAGATTATTTGCAAAATTAGAATTTAGGGTCATTGCTCAAGGATTATGTCAACTACTCTGTTTGAAGATTATTCTAGATTATTTGAAAATCAAATAGGAATGCCCCATGAAACTCTATTGTGACAATAAGTCAAGTAAC
This sequence comes from Zingiber officinale, assembly GCF_018446385.1. Taxonomy (NCBI): domain Eukaryota; kingdom Viridiplantae; phylum Streptophyta; class Magnoliopsida; order Zingiberales; family Zingiberaceae; genus Zingiber; species Zingiber officinale. The sequence continues at coordinate 15,579 of NW_024589883.1, read as the reverse complement.
AATATTGTTCATAATCCTATTCAATATGATAGGACTAAGCATAGTGAAATTGATATGCATTTCATCAAGGAAAAATTGAAGAAAGAATTAGTGTGTATGTCATATGTCCCTTTAAAATTATAATTTGTTGATGTGTTAACAAAGAGACTGAACAGTTCTAGATTGCATGATCTTATAGTCAAGTTAGGAATGGAAAATATATATTCCTCGGCCTGAGGGAGTGTCGAGCAACATAGAAATAACAGGAATAAACAGCTTGAGAACAGAGTAAGAAATCCCTTAAATTAAGGGATTTAGTTAGAAAGATATCTTTAGGAATAATTAGTTTCCTATTCTCTCTTATATTCTAATTTTGTATACAATGTTGGATATTCCCATTATGTAAGGAATGTGAATTTTTCCACATCAATTCTTTCCACAAACACTAATGATATGCTTAGTTAATATGAATAGTTATTCCCTGTAAACTCTTAAGAAATAAGTTTTTTAATATTTGGTTACAAAAATAAGCCCGAATACAAATTCCATAGGAACACTTATTCATTAATTGCAGAATAGCTATCACTCTTTTATTCAATCCTCTGAAAATTACCAATTCTTACTCCATGGAGAAACGTGGATGTCGGGCAGCCAGGCCAAACATGTCTTGTGAATTGGATGAATTGAACCAATTATTTCATGAAGGACTACTTTATCTTTGTGAAAACAATTACTTCTATATTACTGATAATATTACTACAAATGAAACATAGGAATTCAAATGAAGTATCCATTTCTTCCTGCAAACCAAATTAACGAATTGGCATTGCTAATATATTCAATGTCAATTCTATTCCTTAATAATTATTTTATTCTTTAGCAATTCCTTCTATATATCAAATGAACCAAACCTTCAAGGTTAGTTATCCAACCCTCTTAAAGTTCACTTTTATGTACATCACTCGAAAAAAAAAATTTTTAAAAAAAGAGAGAGAAAAAAAACAGGTCGAGACAGAACATACATGTTCAAAGATAATCCATGCATTCTATTATTAGACAAGTTGAGTCAATAAAATTAAATGTGTGATGGATAGTAGAAGACCAATGAAAACTCTATTTAATGTAATTGAAGTTGATTTAAGAGAGAAAATTTTACCAATGAGCTTGCATAGACTTCGTGGAAGATAAGTATGAGAGAAACCAAGGCCAGGTAATGCATGGCAGTTCGGAAAGCACAAATAAGGGATAGAGAAAGAATGATTGAGAGAGGGAGAGATCACGAAGGGATACCTCTATAGATCCTTATAGAGAGTGGCTCTCATACTATATAGAATTTGGGAAAAACCAAAAAAAAAATTGCATTGTATTCATTTTTGATATAAATTTATTCATGGGCTAGAACTACTAATAAGGGACTAAACTCACTAGACAAATACCCCTATTTAAGAATATAGTAAATTAGCATGTATTGGCATGCCAACTTCTTACCACATTGAATCAATTCAAGGATAAAAACAAGAATTGAATGCAAATCATGTAGATACATGGTGGACTGGATTCACTAGAAAGTATTGTGACTTGGACAAGGGCCTAAGTTATACTAAAACTACTTTGACTAAATGGAAATACTAATGGATACTCATATCATCCAAACTAAAGATTCATGATAATAGCAACAATTTTACAGAAAAGAGAAGAATCACACTTCCTCACAAGAATCCTAGTTATCATTCCTGCTAGCACTTGCATTAGATGAGCCACTAATATTTGGTGCTATAAACTGACTCACTAGCAAGTTATGACACTGAAATCAGGCACATTAAATTCTATCAGAGAAGTATCTATTCTTGCTACATATTTAAATGCTGCCAACTATATATCCAATCGGCATTTTTAGAAATAGATTTACCAATGATCATATGGAAATGTAGGAAACTTCATTTATATTAACATCTAAAAAGGCAGCCAGTTTAAAACAATTGAAGCTAGAACCAGAGAGACAATAAAAAAAATTTACCATCACTAAGAAAGCCAAAGTATGAAACAGTTGACCCATAATGAATAGCTCCACTCTGAATCCATTCAACAGCAAAAACATCAGTAGAAGTCAGTCCACCCTGTGTTTGGAAGGTAACAACAGAGAAATAAGAAAAAAATCATTTACAGAAGCAAAATGACAGATTCAGCAAGAAATTTCTTTCCAATTGGAATATCTACAAACAAACCAGAACTATACTAAAACAACTGTGAGATATTTTTGGAAAATCTAGGAACACATAAATTGCTCAAAATAACAAATATAATTAAATGAGGAATGCAAACTGACAGAAAACCATCAAGAATGTTGAGAAGAAGATTATGCTTCAGCTAGTTCCAGTTAGTTACGAACCTACCTTTACAATAGCCATTGCAGCAGAAATAGGATCCCTGACCCCCAAAATAGTCCAGACTAGTGAATTGTCTGAACCAGCAGGAATGATGCCAATTGGAATAGAAAGTGCTTCCTTCTGGTTATCTCTGCTCAGAAGACCATTAAGTACCTGCATGATCGTGTAAGCTAATTATCAAATTTCAAATAGCCAATGCTTGGTCTATAGAATTATATAACATCACAGGAAAGGTGAATTATCGGGCAGATGACAAACAGACTAAGAAAAAGAACCATAGGAAGCCAGTAGGTTATTGGCATCATTGAGAGTTGGTGTCAAAGTTCATATAGAGTTCATAATTGATCTAATACCAAAAAAGCCGAGACGTAAAGGAGACCTATTAATATAGATCATGCAGTCACAATATAATTGCAATATCATTGATCAGCTTCAAAATGCTCATAGGAAGATGCTAAAATGTTAGTTCAGCTCCTGTCCTATAAAATTCAAAATCTGCAGCAGAGATATTAAGCAAGATATATCAATGCACCAGATATTCATCTGTCAATTTTCACAACCAAATGTATTGACTTCAGCAATGTTGTAATTCCATGGTTTCTATCAAAGTTCTGGCAGGGTAGACAAGTACAAAAAATATTAATTTTCAGCAAATCATGTTGTGCTTACTGTACAGATTATAAAAATAAAATATGTACAGAAAGTGAATAAAAGAATCACTGGGAGAGACATACCACCTAAACTTACTTAAAAAGGAAGAGAGCAAAGAAAAATTTACAAAGAGTAAGGGAGATGCAATAGTTCTACAAAGGAGAAAAAGCATTAGCACAAAGTTGATAAGATTCCAGGAAGGGATAAGTTAGTTCTCCATAGTAGTTGTCCATTCAAATTGGTCAATTTAGTGACAAGCTCATAAGATGGTGATCACTAAAAAGAAATAATCAATCAGGTTAAAGGAAATTGATGCACAATTGCCAGTCTTTTTAACTAAAAATCAGAAAGAGACAACCTAACTTAGCTTATCCTAGCTGGAAATTTGAATTATTAAATTTTGATTCATTGTAACAGATCATTGGCCAAAGAAGGCAGACTCAACAGGACGTTGGCAACTATGAAACAGTAGAGTAATGAGGAGCTGGAGGTGAAAAAGTGGTAGAATGAAGTGGAAGAAGATGGGCAACATTTTGCAAAACTTTTTTAGCCTTTGGCACTAGTAATGCACACTTATCAAGGAATTTCTATTATTGCATCTAATGATTTTCTTAATCAACTTTAACTTACCCAAACAAATAAAATGCACAAAACAAGATGAGTAAATAGCGGAAAGCAAAATCAATGTACCTCATTCACAATGCCATCTCCTCCAACACATACTATTCCTGAGACATTTTCAGTAGTGAGACAGTAAGCTTTTGATTTTCAAGTGTAAATCTAAGCCAACCAACCTATGTTAGCATACCATCAGGGTAGGTGCTGATTTCTACAGTGGAAGCAAGTTCTCTTGCATGACCAGCATATTCTGTTTTAACCACTTCCATTACAAAGCCTGCAAGCTGTCAATAAGCTTCTCTGTGAATAAACAAGCATAAACACTCATAGTAGTGTCAGATTTTCAATAATTGAAGATATTTTTTAGTTTCTACTATTTCCTAGTCAAGAATGTAGAAGACCTGTCACACCTTAAAAATTGGCTCAACTTTATTATGGAATACTTTACTTGAACAACCATGCCCAGAACGAGGATTCAAAATCACTAATATCCTTGGTTGACTTTTGCATTTTATATATGGAATGGCATACAGAGGCTCAGATGCCACTACATTTGTAGACTGCTTCTTGCAAGACACTATTGGATGCGGCGAGCAGTTTATGTAGCATTGGAGATCTGCAAAGCTCTGGACCCACCTTACGGCTTCCTCTGGATTAGATGCTACAAAACAAAAATCTTTTTGATATCTTTGAGGTTTCACAAAACAAGAAAGACCACATGATCTTCTTCTGAGAGGGTATGCATGAACAGTAAAATGTCGGAAACAAGCAGTATATGAAACCTGCCAGAAGTGGGTCAAAATTATCAAAAAAAAAAACAAGGAATTTTACAGAAAGCATGAGAGAATCTTTTCCACTAAAAGAAAAACTTGTTGAACTCACTGATATGACATCGCCAACATGTAGCACATGGGAACCCCAAGCTAGGGCTTTGCTTGAAAGCTTTGCATCAATACTATCAGAGTTTCCAATCCTTGATCCAATTTGTTCATCAGCAGTTGTGCTTTTGTTTTTATTATCTAGAACAAGTTTCCCAGAGTAAACTTCATATCCCAACAAATCATAATTTTCATCTCCAATATCTAATCTGTGTTCTTTAAGCTTCAAAGGATGGTCACTGGTCACATGAGCATCCGATTGCTGCAAAGATTTTACCTTGCCTCTTTTTTCAGGAAAGGCAGATAAGGACATCTTCTGCCTAGCTTCCATGACAGAATGTTTGAGGCTCATTTGATGAACAAATTGATGCAGGGACCCCCTTGGTGACGTGACTGTGTGCTGTGGGACCGACTTGAGCATTTATTTATGCAAGCAAAGTTTCAAGATATTTGTTATTATCACAAATACTGGATGAATTCAGAACAGATGTTTAGAACACAAACACAGTGTTGGAGCAATAGTATCTCATAAGATATCGTTCTCTAGACCTGAACCTGATGCAAAACAATCATAACACAACATCAGAGCCCGCATAACACAGAGCAGAACATCTGTTACTGCCAGAAAACATGTTGTGCAATGACAATTAATGATATCAAATGCTCATGTCATTTTATTGCTGTAGTATTGATTCATCAAAGTAACATTGATTTCAGAAAGGGTAAATACATTAAATAAAACACCAAGTATATGTGCATTTTGTTGCAATTAGACGCACAAGAATTTTTTTTTTGTTACAGTTACATAATTGTATAATTTCAGTCCCTATGTAGGTGAAATCCCCCCCTCCCCCTCCCCCCCCCCCCCTCTCTCTCTCTCTTTGATTTTTCTACTCAATCTCTCTCTCCTCTTCCTTGCAGTCCCTCCTCCCTAATCATCCTCCTTTCTAGGGCTTTGAAATTCTTGCTGGGTGTTGGATTTGGGTTTCCACGAGAGCAGGAGCATAATGAAGCAGCAAATCAACAAGTTGTCCTGTAAAACCTCCTCAAAAGTTCTTCAAGTATCAAGAAAATTAGGGAGTGAGGAGAAAGTGAGGACGAGAGGGAGAGAGGAATAAACTTTATGGTTCATTATATCTACTTGTTTAACAATTAACTATAGACAAAGAAAAATCACAGAATTTATTAGATCAACTTACACATGAATACAGTATAGTACTTGTAGCAATCGCCAACAAATTTCTTGTCTTATAATTATCCTAATTCATATCCTACAAAATAGAAGCTAGATAAACCCTAACATAGGTCTTCAATTTTAACATAGGTCTTCCTGCAGTTCTTATAAGCAGATGTCATTTTCTTGCTAATTTATCTCGTGCCAGAATCACAGATGTATTCTGACACTGTTGGCGACCCTTTTCCAGGTCTACTCTAGTGACCACAAAAGGTAATCGTCTATGACCATTCTTACAAGTCTGAGTGGTAACACAACTCGTACTTCTTTCCAGCATCACTCAGAGCATTAACATGGAGCAGTGCCTAATTTCTGGTTTGCCTAGACATAACTTATATTCATGACCTACAGACGTAAAAAGAATTCCTCGAACAGAAAAATAAAAGATAACAGAAGATTCACTGAAATGATCAGCTATCAATGACTTACTCTCACCAAATTATACAAGAAGTAATGGAGCACAAATATGAGTAAAAGAAGCAAAATATCTCCGAGAAAAAGCTAATGCCCAAATATTTGTCTCATTCTCTACTTCTTCAACAAGCAAAATTCTCCGCCCAGAGCAATATCACCAGCAAACCAAATCGTTGTTGGAGCCAGAGGGGGAGAAAAAACTAGTAAACAAAGAAAGGTTCCCTATTAAAACAGTTCAAGGTCACCCTAAACCTACTATTATACACTACACCTAACAAAAGATTTTTTTGCCCCCGTCGGAACAACGAAATGCCAATCAATCCATTCGTTATTAATCTCTTCACAGCACGAAACCTTCAATTCCACAGCAAATACACTACCCAAATTTAATTTCTCAAAGGATCCAACCAACAAACAAACAAAAATCGAATCCCTCTGGAAGAACGAACTCGGAGTAAAAGAAACAACATCAATCCCAACTTTCAAGACAATCACGAACCGAACGTCTCAGCCGCAGACAAACAAAGAAAAGAGACGCACCTGGTGCCATAGCTCAATGCAACGGAGCCGATCGGGTGAGATCTAATACGGAGCTCGAGAGGGGGCATCCGCAACAAAGCAACCAAAAGCAGATCGAGCACAACCGCACTCCGTCCCCGCAGCCAAGATTAGCGTTCCGAGAACGTTACGAAACCCCCTTCTTCCCCCGATAGAAGAGAACGGCAACAGACAAGCGTCTACTATTTATAGCGTGCACGGCACGGATTGTGCTCTCCGGGGAAGTCTACTTTGCATTCGACCCCCTCTCGTCTTCTCGAATTCTAACGATCGCTAACTATGGAACCCTTCGCTTCGGAGGCGGCGGCCGAGAAGAAGAAGAAGAAGAAGAAGCAGCAGCAGCAGCTTCGCTTTCTCCACCAACCGGCGGAGGATTATATCCCATTCGCAACAAGGGGCTTGTGGGTCCGGTCACTCGCCGCCGTGGCCAGTGAGGTTACCAAAATTTGGTGGAGAATTTCCTTTTTTTTTTTTTTTAATGAAGTCAAATTGATCCAAAATTGTATACAAAAACAACTAACATTACATTTTTTTTATTTCGCACGAGTTAACAATAAATAAATAAAATGAATACACTAAAATTACTATAATTTAACTATTATATCAAAATTTTATTTATCAAATTAATTAAAATCACTAATAATGATGTTGGTTTTAAAACTATAACTTTTAATTTGGATATCAAAATAAAACGTTATTTGACTTAATCAAAATTCAACTTAACTTTCAGATAAAAAAATACCATTTAAGACATTTCAGAGACTCTGAACATCAATTTTACACATTTTAGTAACTTTTATATTTTATATTTAAGGTATTTTTTATATTTTCAGCTTGCAATTAGATTTTTGGTCCATAATTAACTCCATATAATTAAACCTTTTTTAGTTATTTTGAAATAGTTTTGATTACTACTATTTAGAGTTGTCATTTTTTTCATGGAACATTATATTCCTCTTCGAATCAATTATAAGAGATTACTTTCATTATTCGTACACAAATTAATAGAATCAATAGCTTATGCCACGTGTCACATAATTATTTCAATAGTTGGTCCAATTTATAACAAACTATGATTATTGAAAAATAAAGATATTTTAAAAAATGGTGTCCTTTGAATTTTTATCAATAAAAAATTAAAGTATATATATCTTTTATTTATCTTTATCGTAAAAATTATAATTTTTAAATTAAAATATCTCCTTTACATAAAGCAACTCCGAAATAAAATGGTTTCCACCACAACTATATTTTTTTTATTTTATGCCAATTTTTTAAAAATATAATTGATAAAAAATATCAAAAGACAAATATAATTAATTATAAACCTGTATAGAAATAAAAATGGTTAATGTACCATGGGAAGTGATTAAAACATTTTAATCCTATTTTTTTTAAGTAGTGCCATTACTAATAATATCATAATTGATTTTTTTTTTTTTTTTTTTTTTGTCCTTACAGATTGGCCAGTTGACTAGAGAGTAATAAATTTATTATAATATGCACCTGAAAAAAAACTCCTTCCACCTATAAACTTTGTTATTTATCTTCTTTCAAAGTGGTAAAAGACGAATACGCTCGCCCCCAGCGTCCTCGCCAACTCACCCTAGGGTCAATACAGAGGAGATAAATCACGGACGGCTACTAGCCTTTGGAATAATGACTAACACATAAGGAAGACATTTATCTCAGCTTTGTCGAGATTTGAACCCCAGACCTCATGATGACAATACCATATATGCTAGCCACTAGACCATCCCGAGGGGACATTTTTATTTATCTTCTTTCAAGTAACCATGTGAGGACATCAATATTTGCAAATTCCATCAGATTAGTGGCTCTTATTAATCTAATTAATGAATTGTTTGATATCCTTATGATTACATTTTAAACAAATCATAATTTTATACAATTAAACTTGTATTAATTATTGGATATCTATATTAATTTCAAGTAAAAATATAAATTTAATAATTAAAAAACAGATTTTTAATAAGATAAGCCAAATGATTAGCACAAAAATAGTTTAATTTATCAGTAAGATATGAGATAGTTTTAGATATATGTAGCTATTTCAGGCAAGTCATTTTATTCTTCTTCTTTTTCTAATTCTTTTCCTTGTTAAATATAGACGATGATCGCAAATTGGAATTTAAATAGAAATTAAACGTTAATTATAATGTCAAGTTGGAATTAATTACAAAAAAAGAAGAGGATTTTAGAAGATCAATCCTAAGTAAATTGTTTTAAATTGGAAATATAAGTGATTATAAGTTTAAGATAAGAAACGACTCATCTCATCTCATTAATTTATATTTTGATTAATATTAAAGAAATAAAAGTTGGTTTATGGGAATAAAATATATAAATAAAATTAATTTTTAAAGAAAAATATTTTGGTAACTCTCTTATTCAATATGAAAGGGTTTTTTTATTTCACATTAAAAGTTGATATTTAGAGTTCTATTTACATCAACTCTCGTTAGTAATTTACTTGTGTCAAAATACCTTTCAAATTTTAATTTTATTATCAAAATGCTTCTAATAATTCTATAACATTAATTCCTTTTTGTTTTCTTCTTCCTTTCCTTATCATTCTTCAATAGCGTTTGTTGTTAAGATTATTTTTAAATTTGTCTTAATATTTCTTTATTGTCTTGATAATTATAATTTTTATATATTATTATACAGAGTCAATGTTACAATAATTTTTGAGTCCTCCCAATCATTGAAAAAAATAATAATAATATTTTTTCCTCTCAATCATTGAAAAAAATGATTGAAAAGTACAGAGAGATGATTGATTTTAATAACAATAATTTTTTAAAAAATCAAATCGGAGAATTTTTTTTAATTATGTTATTATTGCATTGATAAAATAATGATTCTAAAGGAATACTTATCTTAAGCACCAACTTAGACCCTCTCTCTTTTTTTTAAAAAAAAAATTTGCTTGGGTTATAATTCCATGGAGAGATGCTCACATGATTTGGTCCCTAGTTATAGTAATTTTTTTTTTCCAAATGAGATGTGTAACTATATGATGCTGGATTTCTAGACTATTTGTTTTGAGCGCTTTCTGATTTATCCTAACGGTCAATGAAAAGTTTTTTAAGATCAAATCAATCATATTAAATTTGATGTTATCTAGTTTATCAAAAAAATTTTCTCACACTTATTTTTTAATTTTTATAATGTAAATATTGATTATTTTTGAAAATTGATTATCTTCTTTAATTTATCAATTTAATAAATTTAGAACGTAACTTTTATAGGTAATGTAGTTTAAAAAATTAATTAGAAAATATTTTTAAAAAATTAAATATGAAAAAAAAAAGTAAGAAAGGATATAATTGACTAATAAAATATGATATTACTCTAAAAAAAATATAATGATCCTAAATATTATAAAAAAAGTTCATTCTGGCTAAAATCTAGCCATTTAGTATTGTTCTTAAATAAATTAGAATAGTTTTAATAGATAAAAAATAAAAATAAATATGAAATTGTATAACTAGAATTTAATTATTAGAAAATTATAATGTAAAATATTATTGTTGTAGTAGTAGTTGAGCGTGTCATAATATTTCATTGCATTTGAAAAATTCATGCTCACATAGTCACATTACAATCATTAATGGTAGTTCAACTAAGCAAAACAAGTTGATTAGAGCTTCAAGGTGGTTGTGCCATGGAGGTTATACTTTCCTTGAAAAACAAGTTTAGCCCTTGACTTTTAGTAAGAATGAAGAAAAGAAAATTGATAGGGACTTTTAGTTTTTTGTTTTTTTTTAAAGGAGTATATTTAACTATTATTATGAAAAAAATTGGATAATTATCAAATGATTAATAGACCTGAAAATAAACCAATGGCTCTTTATAACAAACTTTCGATGGGATTGTTTCTTAGGTAATAATATTATGTATGACATACATAAATAACTAGTTCAAATGTTTTTTACTTCTTAGTTCTTGTTCCTTTCTTGTTGAACCAATTTGGTTTAATTATGATTGATGGTTATTAGGAAGGCGACATGGTACCTGACCCACATTAATTAGGCTTTCTTATGTAAAGATTGATAATTATGCTAATTTGGAAGAGGACATGCTACCAAACAACATGCTATCAAACAGATCTGAAGATATCCTAGATTTGTAGCTGTTTATGTGGGCTACCTGAAATTGTCCTATAAATTGTGGCCCTTAATTTTGTTTAGGAGATTGAAGGAGAAAATCTTTGAGCTTTGCCTGTGAAGCTTCTTGCTGATTTCTTTGACTCTAAGTAGGAAACACAACGACACCTACAAATCACAAAGACATGTAAGAAATGACACAACCAAAGATCAAAGATATTGGATTAGTAGATTTGGAGAGGGCATTATGTCCTTACTTGTCCAAATGGTTCTCTCCGTAGCAAACACAGAATGACTGAAACACCTCCAAATCTAAATCACGCAATATAAAACTTGTTCAAAAGTACCCAATACACTTTACAGAATACATAAAATACATATGTTGCATGGTCTCTCGAATTAGCTTATTATGGACAGTGAGAGACTTTCAAATCCCACATCCAACAAGACACCAAGTTTTTCATGGGGCAAACTCACCAATCAAATCCTTGCCTCTGAAGAATTTTCTGGGGTTAAAAGATGCACTCTGAGATTACAAAGCAAAGCATCTCGTCCAGCCAAAATAAGCTCGAAAAAATCATTTGTCTGTTTCGACAGAGAATCTAGCTCATGCCCGAGTGTCTGTACACCGTCCGCTAAATTGGTAACAGAATCTCGCAACCTTTGTCTTCCAAAGTCGGTACTCTTCCCAGGTACAGTTTCTTCCTCTTGCACTGGTTCTCCGTTGCAACTGATGCTGCTAATCATATCTTGTAGCCTCAAAGCACAAACTTTAACTGACTCGAACTCTTTGAATAATGAAACCGTGCCAGTATCACAGAGTCTCTTTATTTCCTCTGTCACAGCAGCTTGCAAGTGACTAAAAGCATCATACCAAACGAACTCTTCGGAAACGTTTAGATCTGGAAATACTTTTGGGCTACCTGACAGTGTTGTTGTAAAAAGATTACAGACAAATAATGTCATGACTTTAACTCCGTATAAGGCTCTCATCAATGCCTTCCCTTTTGAGCTCTTGACCTTTGGGAGGTCAAGAGTTCCTTGAAGGCGCTTAATGATCGAAGGACAAGTGTCCAGTTTAGGGCTTTTAGAGTCGATTAGTTCAATCCACTCTTGAAGATATGATCGGGCTTGTACAAGCTTTTGGGCTGGTGGAGCAGTAGTTGACATGTCCACAAGATGCAGCACATACTGCAGCAAAAGCTGGCCCTGATCCAAACGAGATAACCCAGAGGATAGTGCTATGCAGATGTCAAGCAACTTCGCGCTGCCATCCAAGTATACATCAATCCATTTCTCATCCCACTGGGAAACAGGCAACTGAAGCTCATTAATAAAAGTTCTCAGGCCATTATGAGCATCTGATAGGAGCTGAATCGCAAACCTCATCCAAGATAAGGTAAGGACATCTGAGACATCCTCAGGCATTAGTTTTGTAAATTTTTCTGTCAGATCTTGCTCAAAAGAAAACAGCAATGCATGAATCTTCAGTGATTGATGAGATCCCCTGGGGAAGATAGTCCTGAAAGGATTTCCTAAGGGAAAGAATGTGCGAGGCGCATCGTGTGGGCGACTCATGTTGGCTCACCAAATAGCAACTGTAAACAGCAGACATCGATACAGTTGCCATCAAAATCTGGTAATTAAGGATTAAGATTCTATGCCATTAAGACAATTCAAACAAGAGCAAATAAAAAAATGTTTTTTTTTGTAATGTGAAAAGGCTAGGGAGGGTTGCGGCCATACTTCTTACTCAACGAATGATATGGAAAATAACTATGTACATCTAACAGGAAAAATTAAAAAACCTTAGTTTCTGAACAAGTGAACAAAGTCTAGATCAGGGGCATATGCTGGTCCTTCCCAGCAGTTCAAAAGAATAAGTCCCCGCATCAAAGGTCTTCTAATCTTCGTATCTGAAGCATTAATTCAGGTAGCAAATGAAAGATAAGATGAAGCATGAAACCTGGATCTAGCGATCCAAATTCCTGATGAAGATGATGTTTCAGAGATGTAACATGTATTCCCCCTTCCATTCCTTGAAACCAAAGGGGCTGTATTAACACAATAGAATGCTTCAAAACATCAATCAATGGTTCCTTGCAAAATAATCATCAGTAAAGACCCTTCCTTTAAGCGTAGGGATATGACCCAGTCACTCCCGATTGCGTAAATTTGGCACACAGTAAAGCCTGAACTAGCAGAGCTGCTTCAAAATCTGTCTTGAACAACAATCGGCATCCTATCGATCATGGAACCGTGGATCAACCAGATCCACGCACCGATGAAAGAACATGCTCCGGCGAACACAAAGTTAGAATGACGGATCGAATCAAACAGATCCGCGCACGAATCAAGCGACGAAGTCGAGTTAAGAACATTGAAACGGATGATCTCTAGCAAAACATACCTGACAAAGCGGAAAGAAACCAGCAGCCGCACGAGGGAAAGGCGTAGAAGGCAGATGACTATCGCTTGCTTTCTCAAATCTTGTAAAATGTGGATGACGAGGCCCTAATTTTTCAATTATGCCCTTTTAAGGCTAGAAAATTCTGGATTTTGTCGTGTTCGATTAGGAAAGTTGGCAATCCCACGTGTACCTCGTGGGGTCGAGGATTGGATGGTTGTATCGAACACCGAGTAGAGGTCTTGCGGTGAGAAGATGACCCCAGGAAAGGGTTGTCGATGAACAGTGGCTGGATTTGGTGTTGGCTGTTGCGTGTTTTGAGTACATTGCTTTTTGGGTGAGGTCGGCAGAGCTGAGCGACAAAGGAGTTCGAATCCAATTTGGATTTGGATTGCTTTAGAGTTCAAACGAATATTATATTAAATGATTAAAAATAAAATCAATTTCATGTTTATGACAGTATCACCTTCGATAAATTTAAAAATTTATAAGTAAAAAAACTACTGAAAATCAAGAACACCTGCGAAAAATATACCAATCCACATCGAAAAGAGCATAAAACATATTCATACCAAACCAAACCAAACCAAATCTGTGAATCATAACCAAACTGATTCTTGATTTGATACTCTTGTCAAACCAAACTAAATCTATGAATCTCAACCAAACTGATTCTTGATTTGATACTCTTATCAAACTAAATCTATGAATCTCAACCAAACTGATTCTTGATTTGGTACTCTTGTCAAACCAAACTAAATCTATGAATCTCAACCAAACTGATTCTTGATTTGATACTCTTGTTTAACTAAATTGTCGGCATAAATTGAATCATCAAATCAAGCTGTGAAATCTATGTATTGAAAACATTGCATCGAACAATATAGGGGAGTCTGCTCCCTGTCTAACTATCTCATTTCAAATATTAGGGCAAAAAGGATCATCATAAATGCCCTGTACTAGAACCAATAACTCAATATTTACATGTGAGGCATCTATAGTTGAGCCTAGAAGTTGATAATGTACACCGGAACAAAAGGCAGTGGCATACCACTTTGTATGATGATAAGAACTGATGTTGGAGCCATTCTTGCATCTGTTGAGCTCCCCTTGCACGTCTGCCAAACAAAAAGATTTTAAACTAAAATGTTATAAATTGAATAATCTTTCAAAGAAGTAATACTTGCATCAGTTCGAGTTACTACTTCCGATAATGGCATGTCGTGTATGTCATTCAAGACATCTGAATTCAGTTCTTGTACGGATGGTTTTGGTGATTTACTAGAACAACAATCCAATGGAGGAAATTGAGAATAAGATGTATTCACCGACTTGCTAACAAACTGATGAACATGATATGCAGCTTCCATTTTCAGATTCTGTAAAGGACTGAGGTTGTTATGACTTATGAACACTTTAAGAGCATTAATACAATGCCAAATTTACTCATAAGTAACAAAATGTTTCCCTACAATTGCTAATAGAGATATGACCTACAACACTACTGCTTTACACGTTGCTAAACCATATAACTAATCACAAGAATACATCCCAACCATAGCATGATCTACATCTCAAGCTTTTGTAGCAAAAAGGGGAGGACAAAGAAAAGGGAGGATCCCAAGTTTGTACTTCGACAGCATGAACCTTCAGTTGCAAACTCATGTAAGCGGATTCAGTTGGTGTAATGCAAGTCAGGAGACTGAATTGTACGTGCACAAGTTAAATTGTTTCTCAGCAAAGATGAGTCTCAAGTCCAGCAAAGAAGTTACCATGGATTTAACAGCTTATGCAACCAAACTCTGCAGTTTTGTAAGAAAATCGATAAATTAGAGCCTCGTGCAGCTGGCAGCCTTGTCATAATAATCCTCCATGTAGTATAGAGACCTCAAAAGACCATAATCATAATCTCATGCCAACATTTAATTGGCTGACTTAAATTGTAGTGGTTCTGAGTGAGCATATCAATTTTTCTGGCTCAAGGCACTAAAACTTTCAAGTAAAATCTCGGTGTTTTTTAGCAGGAGCGTTTGATTTTTCTTTCAATGCCTCCTTTTCCATTTTCTTTTTTTCAGCTACAGCATTTCGTCCATTTTCTTCACGCGATTTCTTGAACATTTTTACAAAGACTACTAAAATTGATGTGACTGCAAAAAAGTTTAATTGCACATAAGTCAATAAGTACATGATAATACATCAGCATAAAGAAAAGAACAACTCCATATCATCATGAGTGTGTATCTAGAGAAGCTATATAGATATTGATTCCAGGCTCCAGCCCATCTACATTATTATAATTAATGCTTCAGAAACAATGAAA